>NC_085866.1:54729091-54734091 GCF_034702125.1 Engraulis encrasicolus
AGTAGGACCGCCCCCAGCCCAACACCAGAGGCGTCAGTTTGGACTGTCCAGGGCTTTCCAAAGTCAGGGCTCTTCAAGACTGCATCGCTGCACAGGGCCTCCTTCAGCTCTGCGAAGGCCCTCTCGTGCGGCTCCTCCCACCTGACCCTTGCTGACCCAGACTTTCTGGTCAGGTCAGTGAGTGGCGCCGCCATGGTGGCAAAGTTAGGCACAAAGCGCCTGTACCACCCGGCAAGACCCAAAAAGGACCTCACATCCTTCTTGGTTTGAGGCCGAGGGGAGTTGCGGATGGCCTCAAGCTTGTCAGTTTGTGGGCGGATCACACCGTGGCCCACAATGTGACCAAGGTAACGCACCTCGGCCTGAGCAATGGTGCATTTCTTGGGCTGGATCGTCAGCCCAGCCTCGTGGACGCGTCGGAAGATCTCGGCCAGATGTTCCACGTGCTCCCTCCAGGTGGCGCTGTGGACCACGATATCATCCAGGTAAGCACCAGCAAAGGCTCCAGTCCCTTCCAGCACGCGGTCCATGAGCCGCTGGAAGGTGGCTGGCGCTCCCTGGAGACCGAAGGGCATCTTTGTGAACTGGAACAGCCCACGGGGTGACCGGAAGGCAGTGTAAGGTCTGGCCTCCTTGGCCAGCGGGACCTGCCAGTACCCTTTGCTCAAGTCGAGCGTCGTGATGAATCGGGCCCCACCCACATGTTCGACCAGCTCCTCGAGCCGGGGCATGGGGTAGGCGTCGAATTGGGTCTGGGCGTTGACTTGACGGAAGTCCACACAGAACCGCATGGTGCCGTCCTTCTTAGCCACCAGGACAATGGGGCTACTCCAAGCGCTGTCTGAGCGCTCGATGACGCCCAGTCGCTCCATCACCTGCAGCTCCTCCTGGAGTGCAGGCTGTAACCGCTCCGGAACCCGGTACATTCGTTGGCGTTTCGGGGTGGTCTCTTTGAGTTGGATGGGGTGCTCAGCCAGAGACGTTGTCCCAGGCTGCTCGGTGAACAGGCCCTCCGGGATGACGGCCCGCAGCTCCTCCTGTTGCTCTGTGGTGAGGTGGGAGAAGTCTGGTTCCCCTGCTGCGCAGTCAGTGGGGAAAAAACTGCTCAGGGGTGTCGTACTCCTCTCTCACAGCTTGCACCATGAGCTGGTCACTCACCGGCGGCTCTCTGTCGTGGTATTCTTTGAGCAGGTTTATATGGAATACCTGCTGCGGCTTCCTCCTCCCAGGCATGTCCAGCTCGTAGGTGGCTGGCCCCATCTTCCGGCTGATGGTGAAGGGCCCCTGCCACTTGGCCAGCAGCTTGTTCTCCTCTGTTGGCAGGAGCAGGAGAACTTTCTGGCCGGGCTGGAACGTGCGCTGTCGGGCGGACTTGTCATACCAGCTGGACTGGGTCTGTTGAGCGTTCTCCATGTTTTCTCGCACCAGGTTCGCCATCTCCTCCATCTTCTCCCTCATGGCGATGACGTACGTGAGAACGTTGGTGGTAGTGGTGCTGGGTGACTCCCATGCATCCCTCAGCAAGTCCAGAGGCCCCCGCACTTGCCTCCCATACAACAGTTCAAAGGGCGAGAACCCGGTGGAGGCTTGGGGTACCTCACGGTATGCGAACATGAGGTAAGGGAGCCAGCGATCCCAGTCCTTGGCATTGGCACCTACAAACTTTCGCAGCATGCTTTTGAGGGTCTGGTTGTACCTCTCTACCAGCCCGTCTGTCTGCGGGTGGTAGGGAGTGGTCCTAATACCCCGTATCCCTAACAACCTGTAGACCTGCTTAAGTGTGTTCGAGAGGAAGGCAGTGCCTTGGTCTGTTAAAATCTCCTGTGGGATCCCTACCCTGGAGAATAACTGCAGGAGTGCTGGGGCAATGGTTCTGGCTGTGACTTTACGGAGTGGAAAGGCTTCGGGATAGCGTGTAGCATAATCACAGATAACGAGAATGTATTTGTGACCTGTCTGTGTGCGCTCAAGGGGACCAACTATATCCATAGCTATCCTGGTGAAGGGGACTTCAATGACAGGAAGTGGCTGTAGGGGGTATGGCTTAACCTTCTGTTTGCTGGTGAGCTGACAGGTGAGGCATGTCTTGCAGTGCGTGTGAACATCAGTGTATAAACCGGGCCAATAAAATCTACTAGAGATTCTCTGCAGGGTCTTCACACTGCCCAAGTGACCTGCCCATGGGATGTCATGACCCAGTTTGACAATGTTAGGTCTCAGGCTAGTGGGGATAACGAGCTGCTCAGTGCCGCCACCTTCTGGCTGGTGGTACAGCAAACCGCCTTTAACAAAATAGTATTCCCCAGAGAGGGATTTGGGCTGGCCTGTGCTCACACCATCAATTTCAGTGACCTTATTGTAAAGCTCTTTGAGTGACTCGTCTTGCTCTTGTAGCAACTTCAAATCATGGGGCACATCCCAAACATCTTGAGCTGCAGTGGGGGGTACATCTTGCTCTGCACTAGTCATAGACTCAACTTGGCGAATGAGCTTCTCACGCCGGCGCTGATGCCGGGCCTTGCGTGGCCTGTGTGTGTCAGGGGGCGCAATCTCATCATTACAGTAGGGTAACATTTCACAGAGCTTTTGAGTCTCTGCTTCACCATCGGCCACTCTTTTAGTCTGGGATCTGGTCACAACCATACTTATGGGTGAAGTAGACTGCACCAGCTCTGGCAAAATTGCAACATCTTGGCCCAACACTACGGGATGATGGAGGCCCTTCACTACTCCGGCTTTGAGAGTGTATGTGTGGTCATGGACACGCAGACATATTTCAGCTAGGGGGTATCGGTGCTCGTCGCCGTTTACACATCGCACCCGTAGGCATCCCCCTGTCAGCATCCCTGGCTGATCAACCAGGTGGGGTTGCACAAGCGTCTGGGTGCTTCCTGTGTCTAAAAGGGCTCTAGCTGCTCTACCATTAACAGTAACATCAACAGTTTGCACTCTGTTATGGAGTTCGGGCAGACTAGTAGTGGTGACCTGCGCCCTGGGGCCAAAACGACGTGATCGGGGTGGTTCGGGGCAGTTACGCATAAAATGTCCAGGCCTATTACAATTATGACACAATGGCTCAGGGCGTGTGGGTGCTGACTGAGTGGGTGCCGGTTGTCTATGTGGAGATGCTCTTGGTGTGTGAGGTGGTGTGCGGCTACCTTGACCCCTACTCTGCTCCCCACCCCTAGGACCAACTCCCGTACCATAGCCCGCAGACTTACCCCTCTCTGCAGGTTGGCTGAAGCCCTGGTAGCGGAAGTCCTTCGGTCCCTGGCGGGCGGCGAGGTAGGCGTCCACCAGTTCAGCTGCTCGCTGTCCGGTCTGTGGATCATGCTCCTTGACCCACACTCGCACCTCAGGAGCCAACGAGCGCAGGAACTGCTCCAGAATCAAAGTCTCTCCGATCTCCTCCACAGTCTTCTCTGTGGGCTTCATCCACTTGCTGTAGAGGTCTTTGATCCGGTTGTAGAACTCACGGGGCGTCTCACCAGGCTGGATACGAGGGTCCCGGAACCTCTGGCGGTAGACCTCGTTGTTTATCTCGAACTTGGCTAGGATGGCGTCCTTCACTTTGGTGTAGTCTCTGGCATCTGCAGGATCCATGGCCACGTATGCGGCTCTCGCCTTGCCCGTCAGGTAGGGCACCAGGAACGTGGCCCAGTCAGCAGGGGCCCACCGGTATGCAGCAGCGAGCCTCTCGAACGTGGTCATGTACTGCTCGACGTCATCTCCCTCCTCCATCTTGGGCACCGACGCTCGGGTCCAGGTCGCTGGGGCTGGTCCTCCTTGGTTCATCACAGGGTGCTGAGGGGCTGCAGGCATCGACAGGGAGGCTGGCGGCGTAGCAGGCTGGCTACTCAGGCCAGCAGGGACCGTCGCGGGATGTGCAGCAGGCGGCACCACAGGAACAGCAGCAGGAGGGGGCGCAGCAGCGGCGACGACAGCAAGGGGCGCCGTGGAGGCGACAACAGCAGGCGGCGTAGCGGAGGCGACAACAGCAGGGGGCGCAGCGGAGGCGACGACAGCAGGGGGCGCAGCGGAGGCGACAGCAGGCGTGGCGGAGACAGCAGCAGGCGTGGCGGAGACAGCAGGCGTTGCAGAAGCGACTCCAGGATCGGCCACCGGAGCTGCAGCGGGAACTCTTGTCCTCATCTCTTCCAGTTCACCGTGGACAGTGTGGAGTTGGACCTGGACGTTCCTCCATCTCTGCTCCTGTTTAATGGCCTCCTTCTCCTGGTTGCTCACGGCCCTCTGGAGCATCTTGAACATGGATGCGAAGTCGGGTGTGTCACTCTCTTTCTCCCCGTCTGCTTCCTGCCCCAGGTCTTCAACTCCTGTGCCACCATCTTCTTCTTCTTGGCGGGTGGACATCAGCCTGCCAGTGTCTTTCAACCCGCCGATACGCCACTTTTACTATGCACTTGGGCTCGTCTAGTCAACCTTTCTCTCAGTGCCTTTAGGGGGCGCCACAATCCCACCGCTGCCACCACGTGTGAAGAATGAGACCTCGCGGTCCAAACTCACAAAAAGGGATGCGCGCTCTTTTAGGCAACCAAGGTAAAAGGAGACACAGACGGACCACAGACAAGTGCAGATTTGTGCTGAGTGCTGGTTTATTTACAGTGCTCAAAAGTGATAAACAAAAGACTTTCAAAAAGGCTACAAACAAAAATCAACACGAGGGTTGTTCAAACTGAAAAGATAAACTCAAAATAATAAATACAAAACCAACAGGGATTCAAAGGGTTAAATGCTCACAAACCAGTTCTCTCTCTCAGCCTCACAGCAAGCTGCTCTCCCTGCGCCGCTCTAACCAGAATGGCAAAAGCGCCGCCTATTTATGGGACTACCCATTAGCCACGTCATTACAAAGTGGCGGGAGAATGGCGCACAAAACAATTAACAAAATAAAGACATTAATCATAACAAAACTAACCATACCATAATCCCAATAACATTACAAATATTTCCAGTTATCAAAAATATATTTTTCTCTTCCC
>NC_085866.1:54736591-54746738 GCF_034702125.1 Engraulis encrasicolus
AGCTCATTAGCATGAAATAGATGCCTCGTGTCTCTCTCTTCTTTTCACTCTCCCCACTGGTCTCTCACACTACTTTTCTCTCTCCTTCTCTCCCTTTTGCTCAACTTCAGTGTCATGTTCACTTTTTCTCTCTCTCACTCATTTTATTCTCTCTCTCTCACTACCCCTCGCATCATAACTCTCTTGTTGTTCTCTATACTTTGGATTTTCTCTCCCCCTCTTCTTCTGTCTCCTTCTGTTTTGTGATCACTGTCTGTTTCTGTCATTCTCTCCCTTTCCTCTCTCGTGCACTCCCCCCCCCCCCTCTCACTGTCCTCAATGGTGATTTCAGTGGCTCTTCATTGCCCTCTCTTTGCTTATCTCTGTTTCTTTCTTTTGTTTGTTTGCAACACATTGTCTGACAGGGAATACACCTCTCCATCTGTCTGGTGTATTCCCTGTCACCTTAATGTTCTTTCCTCCCTTTTTTTCTCTTTCTATGCTCCCACACTGTTGCAAGCCTTTCTATTCCCCCGTCTCTCTCTCTCTCTCTCTCTCTCTCTCTCTCTCTCTCTCTCTCTCTCTCTCTCTCTCTCTCTCTCTCTCTCTCTCTCTCTCCCTCTCTCTCTCTCTACGGCATTCCTATCTTCTCTATCTCCCCCTCCTCTAGGTAAGAAGACATAATTATTCATAGCACTTTAAGCTTGTGTTTAATTAACATGCGGGACGGGAGGGAGCTCAGGAAATGTTTTGCTGCTGAAGTTCCTTTCCTGGGTGGCTTGAGGGAAAGTATTCAAGACTCTGGCCTGCAGAACTTTTCCACTCAGTTGAAGCTACTCTTACTGAGGTTTTAGAGCGAGTTACAGTAGAGTGCAGCAACACTAAACTGTCTCTTTTTTTTCCTATCTTGACAATGTGTTTTCAAAGTTCGGTTTTGCAAAATTTGCAACATAGTGAAAATGACTGACTTTGTAGTTCACTTTCACCTCCTTCATGGGTCATATAGCAGGATTAAGTATGTGTGCTGGTGTGATACTCCCCCTGATCACAATGGAGAAATGAGAATCAGTCAAAGTAGCGCCTGGCAATTCCAACTCTCCGAATTAGAATCTTCACAGACGTCACACCTGACGATTCCAACTCTCTAGCCAATCATCCACTAACACCCTCTCAAGGCAATATGGATCTGATGACACTGGGGAAGACAATTATTGCTATGTAACCGGGCAAATACACAGGCCGAGACAAGAGCGAGGCGAGCGACGGAAGTAATTGACTTTGCATTGAGTCGCGCGACACAGCGATTCTGGAGACTAGAGGCGGTTCGCAAGTCGAGAGTGATAGTTTGCAGTTGAACTCCTCAGCGACAGGTCGCGACAGCCAATGACTGTATAGAGGTCAGTGACCACAGCCAATGGGAATGTTTGAATGCTTGCGTTCTGCTTGTAATGGACATAGGCCTACTCTAGTCGCTTCAATCTCTCGTATCGCTTGCTGCTGCACAGAAGTGATTTTCTGTCGCTTCAATCGCGTCGTGGCCTGTGTATTTGCCCGGTAATGCAGAATGGCTCTCCAGGATCTATTTGTTTGTTAAAGAACAGATGGGGGATGTATGTAAATATGAATGCTCAGCTTACATTGTTTCTGTCCCTTAGCTACAAAGTGCTCACATATAGTGTGCAGTAGCCTATGGCATGCCTCAACAGTCTGTGAGTCTGTCTGGCAAAAATATTGCCATATTTGTTTATGTGGATTCTAGCATTTAACAAAAGCCTCCTGAGCCCCACAATGAGATGGGTTTAGGTGTGTGTAGCACTTGTGTGTGTGTGCGTGCATTCGTGCCTGCATACTGTATGTGCGTGTGTGTGTGTGTGTGTGCATACGTGTGTGACAGAGAGAGAGCGAAAGAGAGAGGTATATCTTTGCAGTGTGAACTATAGGCACTATAAAACAATAATGTATGATAATATTGATACAATTTTATTGGTATAGTGCAATTCAGTAGGGAACCAATGGCCTCAATGAGATTAAAAAGCATATTTGTGTAGCATTATTCAGTAGGGAATCATTGGCCTGCAGGGATCCTTTTTGTAGATAAATGCATTTTTAGGCAGGCTGCAAATTACAGACTGGTGCTCTGCTCTATATTACTATGCAACAAGAACATAGTGCATTGTAAACTAGTACACTAAATTTGCACAATTCATTCACGATGCAGCTTCAATGAAGTGCTTCATCAGTTTGGCAAGAGGATCCAAGATAGCATATGTTGGCATTCAGTGGTAACCATCTGCTGGCAGCTTCTCTGCTCTGCTCTGCTCTGCAATGCTGTGCTCTCCCCTCCTCTCCTCTCCTCTCCTCTCCTCTCCTCTGCTTTCCTCTCTTCTCCTTTCCTCTCCTTTCCTTTCCTTTCCTTTCCTTTCCTTTCCTTTCCTTTCCTTTCCTTTCCTTTCATTTCCTTTCATTTCCTCTGCTCTGCTCTGTTCTGCCCCCTCACCTCTGCTCTGTTCTGTTAAAAAAACGGAGATGTTGGTGTGGATATGGTGGCGAGTCATTTGTCAGGGCTGGTAAACTGGAGACAATATGGAGGAGTAAAGGGCCAGGCGGGAAATGTGGGGTGGAGAGCGGAGGGTCGCTGCGGTGGAGAGGAGATGTTTATAGCCATCACATGCAATCAAATACAGTCATGTGAAAAAGTTTGTGTAGGCAACGGTAACATTTCGACGAGTCTCACAGATGATCTTCATGCAGGAGACTGACTTGTAGCCTTGCTGTCTTGGTCTGGAAAAAAATGGTTGCCGTTATTAACCTTACCTTCTGTTTGAAACTATCTTCTGTGCATGAATAGCTATTTAAACATACCAATGTTAGATTGTCTTAAAAAGACTACGGGATAGCGGCCGCCGAGGTGTGTCAACTGCCAAGCCAACTGCACCAGAATCCAGTGACCAACTTAGTCGCGTCTCTGTCATGTGTGCGTGCGTCTAACTTAGTCACTAATAGAATATTCCTTTGGAATGCTGGGGGTATATCATTCGCATGATTTCTATAGAGTTGTCATTTAAATATTGTCAGCATTCTATGCGCGACTAAGTTAGACGCCCGCATGCCCGCATGACATCATAGGTGTCCTGTTCTCGGGCACGTACGCATGACAGAGATGCGTCTAAGTTGGTTGCTGGATCGGGACACCTCGTCGGCTGTTATTCCTTACATAATGGACACCTGCTCAGGCAATCAGAAGACGTTACGTTTGATCTCCGGGTGATATGACACTGTTATGACTCTGTTATGTCATACGTATGACGCCGGCGTCAAGTAAGGTGTTACCCCACCATTTACCCATGAGCAGTCACAGCACTCTGTCTGTGTGTGTATGTGCGTGCGTGCGCGTGCTTGGGCGCCCTTGCTTCTCTGAGTAGCTTCACAGCAAGCCAACTTTCTAAAAAGCTGTTTTTATTTTCTGGAGCCATTCATTCTCACTGTATAATGCACATTTTCTTCCATGAGGAAGACAAGCCGTGGAGTCTGTGCACTCTGCTTTAGCTGGGACTTTTATTGCACTGACTGTTTTTCATACAGCAAACAGTACATCACCCCTTGTAACACTATGTGTGTGTGTGTGTGTGTGTGTGTGTGTGTGTGTGTGTGTGTGTGTGTGTGTGTGTGTGTGTGTGTGTGTGTGTGTGTGTGTGTGTGTGTGTGTGTGTGTGTGTGTGTGTGTGTGTGTGATGGAAAGCCTTTGTGTGTGTGTGTGTGTGTATGGTGTGTACATGTGTGTGTGCATGTGTTGTGTTGTGCATTCATAGGAAGCTCATGCTGACAGGTCTCTTGAAATGAGAATCAAGGCTGAATATGTTACTTGGTTTGCGCAAATACGCGGCTGCCAAGGTCTGGTGTCCTTTAGGAGCTGTGATACAGGAAGGGAGGGATGAATAGAGGGGGAGAGAAAGAACGAATGTGTGAGTGAAACCGAGAAAATCTGCCATATAGCAGTCGCTTCCTATCTGAAACATTGATAGCCTAATTAAAACAGTGTGAATCTATGAATATCTGCGCTATACACAGATGTGGGTGGGTGGGAGGTTGTGGGAATGGGGATGTTTTGTTGTGTGTAGACCGAAGAAAAAATGTACTTGAAGTCATTCCCAAAGCTGAATTCTGTTTTTTTTTTCAAAACAGCTGTCTTTTTATTTTTGTAGGGCAGTAGCTCACTGAGTCTATAGACCTGAAAATATAAATGACAAGGAAGAACACAAGTCATATGTATGGCAAACCTTTGTCCCTAATACATTTGCCAAAGACAATTTTCATTTTCATGTGTCACAGACAATTAAGTTTTATCTAATCTAATCTAATCTAATCTAATCTGTAGGCAGTCATGGGTGAGCGGTTAGGGCGTCAGACTTGCATCCCAGAGGTTGCCGGTTCGACTCCCGACCCCGCCAGGTTGGTGGGGGGAGTAATCAACCAGTGCTCTCCCCCATCCTCCTCCATGACTGAGGTGCCCTGAGCATGGTACCGTCCCACCGCACTGCTCCCCATGGGGCGCCACTGAGGGCTGCCCCCTTGCACGGGTGAGGCATAAATGCAATTTCGTTGTGTGCAGTGTGCAATGTTCACTTGTGTGCTGTGGAGTGCTGTGTCACAATGACAATGGGAGTTGGAGTTTCCCAATGGGCTTTCACTTTCACTAATCTACTCTGAACTCATATATTCAGCAGAGTTGGAGAACATACTCACATCCAATCCAATAGTCAAGGCAATACAGAGGCAATGAAGTGTGCAGCTCGGTGACAGTGTGAGGACATTTGTACACATTTTGCCTGATTACATTATAAATGACTGTTTGGATTGGAGCTCTCTCTATCTTTGGTTTGTTTTACGGTGTGAAGTTTTTGCACTGAATTGGGTGATGAAACACACTCTGCAGAGTCGCATTGCACTGCATTGGGTTGTGAGCTGAAACTCACTGAGCTGAATTGGACTGTGTGCTGAAACACTCACATTGAGCTGCAATAGGTTGTGGGTTCAAAGCACTTACATTGAGCTGCTGGTACACAGTCCACACAAACACACTCACACTACGCTGCATTGGATGACATTTGAAGCAACAAGGTTGTCCCCAGGTAATAATCACAGCTCTCTGGCAGCGATAAACAAATTACCCTGCTCACTGTTCTCAGAACAGTCAATATTTGAAGGAGACATGGTTTCCCCACCACTATTTATTCCAGAAGTTTATTTGTGTGTGTGTGTGTGTGTGTGTGTGTGTGCGTGCGTGCGTGCGTGCGTGCGTGCGTGTGTGTGTGTGTGTTTGCCTCTGCATGTAAGCATGTATTTATGTGATTGCAGCACTGCAAGATAAAGAGTCCCTTATGCCTGCTAAGACACAACAGCAGCACATGTAAGATCCATGCTGTCCATGTTGTGGGCCACCCCAGTGATATTTTCAACAGGAAAGCCGCATGACTAATTCATGAATAAACCAATCACACCATGGCGGCATGTCATAGCGCAGCATAGTGTACAGTTGTTGCTGCTTTCCTCTTCACAGCCCCCCTGCCAGCCTGGGCTTTTGTCTAGGACATCTGGCTGTGTGACTTTACTGAATAAACAAGCGTTTGATGCTGATGATTAGGAGACCTATGTGGCTGCTCTTTTGTTTTGAATGTGTACTTTTAGAATAGCAGAAACAAAAGGGAATTATTATGAACCAAAAGCAGAGCGATGACTACACTATCAGAGGCCTACTGTGTATGTACTATGTAGGCTACTTATACAGATAAAAAAAATGTTTGATGTAAACAAAAGGCTGGATGTAGTGCCTGGAATAACAATGCTATCAATTAGAGATGCTTTTGATGTGACTCTAAGACTAAAGTCATAGAGTCACAGGTGCAGAAGTGGTAAAATAGAGGACTTAACTGCTAGACTCACTAAGGTGACGTGTAGCCTGGCTTGGGTGAGGTGACTGACTTACTCACTGATGATTAAAGTGGTGCAATGCTGAACTGGGAGACATTACAATCATTTAATTTTAGTCTGAATTTTGAACATTTAGGTGACTGATAATTGAACTGGAGTGATGCTAAGCTCGATTGTGGTGCGTCAAGAACATAGGAGCCTTATAACCTAAAATAATCGTATAGTATTTTTAACAGTCAGACGCAGACACATGCAAAGACACAGAAATAAACACGCAGGCTTGCATGCGGCAGAAATTCTCACCTCATCCCATCCCTCTTGAGCACAGAGAATCCTTTTAAGGGAGGAATAAACTCTAATCTGTCTTGAAGGTGTGCTTTGATTAATTCAGAAGTGTGGGACAGCGGAGACCAACACAAGAGCTCTGAATTAAACACTTCCCCTTCTCTTCAGTGTCTCTAAGTACACCACCCGGACCTAGCACCAATTATCACTTTTGTGTAAGCCAGGGGTGAAAGTAGAGGGGTGCGCACAGGTGCATAGCACCGGTATAAAATGTACTGCTGGTGCACAGTACCGGTAAGAGAATAGGTTTAATGCTGCCCAAAAACCCACATTTGAAAAAAGTAAGGTCTGCTATTGAAGAAGAAAACACATACAGTATATCACGAAAGTGAATACACCCCTCACAGTTTTGCAGATGTTTGAGTATATCTTTTCATAGGAAAGCATTACAGAAATGTAACTTTGACACAATGATTAGTGACCTTTTAACAACATATTTAACCGCTTAAATTTATTGTTCACTCAGAAAAAAACAAAATACAGCCATTAATGTTTGAACATGTACTCACAAAAGTGAGTACACCCCTGATTAAAATCCGGTAGAGAAGGGGCTATGTTGGCTCGAATCGTCTCGAAATGAAACGAAATGAAAAGGGATGACAAGGGAGGTCATCAGTGTGCGTTTCAACCTTTCTTTGCATTGAACTTTTACATTTTGAGTCTGCATCTGGCTTAAATAGATTGGTGTGAGATTTGAATGCAATCCTATGGAGAATATCATGATCTGCTTCAGTAGTCACAGTGCATGTTGACATGTATGTTTCTTTTAGGTGTATTTCAGATTGCCAATGTTGACAGCATTCATGCATCCCCAAACCATGTCAGTCCCACTACCATGCTTGGCTTATGAGAGGATACACCTTTTTTGTACAACTCACTTGTTTACCACCACACATGCTTAACACCATCTAAAGCAAATTTGTTTATCTTGGTCTCAAGAGAGATGAACAGACCAAGGATATGGATCACTGGAACCATGTTGTGTGATCTGAAGAGACCAAGATAAACACATTTGCTTTAGATGGTGTCAAGCATGTGTGGTGGTAAACAAGTGAGTTTTACAAAAAAGGTGTATCCTCTCATAAGCCAAGCATGGTAGTGGGACTGACATGGTTTGGGGATGCATGAATGCTGTCAACATTGGCAATCTGAAATACACCTAAAAGAAACATGCATGTCAACATGCACTGTGACTACTGAAGCAGATCATGATATTCTCCATAGGATTGCATTCAAATCTCACACCAATCTATTTAAGCCAGACGGAGACTCAAAATGTAAAAGTTCAATGCAAAGAAAGGTTGAAACGCACACTGATGACCTCCCTTGTCATCCCTTTTCATTTCGTTTCATTTCGAGACGATTCGAGCCAACATAGCCCCTTCTCTACCGGATTTTAATCAGGGGTGTACTCACTTTTGTGAGTACATGTTCAAACATTAATGGCTGTATTTTGTTTTTTTCTGAGTGAACAAGAAATGTAAGCGGTTAAATATGTTGTTAAAAGGTCACTAATCATTGTGTCAAAGTTACATTTCTGTAATGCTTTCCTATGAAATGATATACTCAAAAATCTGCAAAACTGTGAGGGGTGTATTCACTTTCGTGATATACTGTACAACCACTCTATGACATTTGAGACAAGTGTCTTAGGAAGAGACACCCGAAATATTCATGCAGCGATATAGATCTGTAGTGCACATGTTTATTTTGTTTGTTTATTGTTTGTTTGCAGGGGATAGGGGGTAGCACTGGTAAGAAACAAAAACTACTTTCAACCCTGGTTTAAGCAGACTAACTGCAAAATGAACCTTAAGCATCCACATGGGTGCATTTTTTAACCTAGCTTCAAAAAAGTAGTTTAGGTTTCAAACTTCTTTCATTACAATCTTTTGAAGATAATTCAAAATCTATCACAAAGCGGTACTTTAATTGGCCATGAAGGTCCTTTAAAAATGTCAGTTTGCATTCATGTCAAGTTGTCAGTGGAAAATGTTAATGACACATCACCCAAAGACTCAAAGACTAGAAAAAAGGAAGGATATGCGTCACTGGGTCAGAAATGGTATTGACTGAAATCCTATCCTATATTCCAGAAATGTTGGGCTTACACTGAGATTTTTGGTACATGGGGTAATGACAAGCGATTTCACTTCACAACCAGCTTGCGATCAGCAATCGTATGGTGGCAAGAAAATCAAAACCGTTTGAAATCCTGGTAGCCCCTTGTGAGTGAATTGCACAGTGGAAGCAATACTATGACCTGATTTTACACCACATTTCACACTAGCCAGGGCAGTGCAATTCGGTCTTGAGCACATCCTTGCCTCGACCTCAGGTGCACATTTCCCTTCTGCATTTTTGTCATCTGCAGTCACGGAAAATAAGGCGGTCATGTCATACATTGTGAGCACTGTGGTTGCATCTGACCCTCGGGTTGTATAGTGTGAGGGTGTGAGAAATGATCTTTAAAATCCTGCGATTCACTCGTAATCTAGAGTGATCAGGAACTCAATACCTGTGACTGAAAATATTGCAGTAAGCCTGACATAATATGGGAATATTACGTAACCCAAGAGACTAGGGCTGCACAATTAATCGAAAAATAATAAAAATCGTGATAAAATAGTGAAATCTAACTCATGATTTTAATCGTGATTTAATCGTGGCAATAGTGACCTACTTTTGAGAGCGTCCTTGAAGCCAGAACATACTGACAGGCTGGTGTTTCTGGCCAGAAATCTGTCCACTTAAGTTTCATGCTATTGCCTTTACATAATTATTACAATTCATTTTATTTTGCTCATCCCGTATGCAATTCATTCTTGGTTATATTTCATCTTGTTATAATTTTCAAAAAAATCTGCAAAAATCAATAATTGTGATTAATAATCGTGATTATGATTTTGACCAAAATAATCGTGATTATGATTTTTTCCATAATCGTGCAGCCCTAGTAGAGACTATTGCAAGGTTATGAATTGTTTCTGCAATAGTGAAAAAATAAGATTTAGGCAATATTTGAGTTCCTTACTCAAGATTGGATTTCAGAGGTAAGAAGTTTCTGTAATGAGGCACCAGGGAAATAATTTCAAGTTACGTATGGTAGATTAGGCCAAGGTCAATCATCTTGACCTTGATGACCTTTATAATATTCGATTAACCTTATCATGTTCCAGCACGACTTCATACCATTCTCTTGTAGTATTGCAGGCTGCTTGTTGTCCATGCATACGATTGGATTTCAACCGGGTCACCCACCATAACAGCGCTGATTATTCATGCACATTAAAATGTTATGACTGTCGAAATAGAGAGCATTCGTCTTGTTTAGGACACCTGATGATTTGAGTTGAATTTGCAATGGATCACAGAGCCACTAACTGAAATTGAATAATGAAAAGAGGCGAGGCAGTAAATTGTCTTGACACACACATACTATGACATTACATTACATTAATTTTACCCTGTGGAACTTGGGAGTTTTGTGCTCAGATAGATTGTTTTGAGTGTGCAGTATGGTCCATGTAGAGATGTAGTAACTATTATATTAAACTTTGAGTTTCTTTAAAGATATTGCATGAATGTGTACACGAAGACAGCATGAAGTGAGCAGCATTCAGTGAGCGGCATTGATTCCATTCATTCATTTAATTAGAGAGAGAGAGAGAGAAGTAGGCCTATATTTACAAAAAAAGGTCAGCAGACCCATGTTGCGTGAGAATCCTCCTAAAGCAAATCAATTTTCGACTGATCAATGGACACAGTAGAATAGAGGTGCTGCACACACGTCTAAAAATGGGATATAAGTATTCTCTATACCTAATCATTAACATTAGATTGTAGTATGCACACCACAGCACACACAACACACACACACACACACACACACACA
>NC_085866.1:54746838-54751838 GCF_034702125.1 Engraulis encrasicolus
CCGTTACTTCATTTCAAGTCATAGAATGTCTGGCTTTGCCATTATTTAATCCTCGAGTGAGAGAAACTGTCCATGGCAACACTGTGTTCGGTTGTTGTGCAAAATACATAAAAAAAACCTTTGATCAATGACGGCGACTCGATGAAAACAAAAAGCATCTACAGAACTAGCCACATAAGTGACTGCCATTGCTATCGCCACCTCTTTGATACTTTACTTTCTGCTGTTAACAAAATGTGTTTTTAGGTCGTGGTACTTGTGAGGAGACGCAGGGGCGAC
This sequence comes from Engraulis encrasicolus, assembly GCF_034702125.1. NCBI lineage: Eukaryota > Metazoa > Chordata > Actinopteri > Clupeiformes > Engraulidae > Engraulis > Engraulis encrasicolus. Next base: position 54,747,118 of record NC_085866.1, read on the forward strand.
TTGGGCTCTCTGTGTTATCAGTCTTGTTTAGACAGTGGGAGCATATTTGGAGTGCAAGTGTCTGGGAGGAAGGCCCGGTTGGGCGAATTATAATTATAATTGCATTCTGGGAGCGACAGAGGTTGCCGTATGACGAATGAGCTCATTTTTGCCTCAGGTAGAGGAGGATTCGAGGTGGTAACAGCATTGACTCATTCACACACTTTTTTCAGCCATGTGTACTGTAGGCCTGTGTGTGTGTGTGTGTGTGTGTGTGTGTGTGTGTGTGTGTGTGTGTGTGTGTGTGTGTGTGTGTGTGTGTGTGTGTGTGTGTGTGTGTGTGTGTGTGTGTGTGTGTGTCTGTGTCTGTGTCTGTGTCTGTGTGTATGTTGTTCCCTTTTTTGTCGCCATTCCATCTGTTGGTCCTATTTTTAACAGGCCAAATCTGGCCAGCTCACTTAAACACCTTTAAAAAATAATTTATGATCTTCTTAGTGGGCTCCTAGGCTAATTTACAGCTGGATGGTTGTTTAGGCCTCTAGTCCTCGTGGGTACATTTCAGAGGGAGTAATCAATTTGAGTTAGTCATCCTCCATCATAAAGAAGCTGACAGCCTCTGCTCTCTTGGGCTCCCTGCCCAGGCAACATGGCAAGCCTTCTGAATGCTCTTATTCTCCTTTATTTTTTGATAACTAGAAAATGGAACACAACTGGAGGATTTTTTCTTTTGTTGGAAGAATTGCATAACTTGTTTTTGTCTGATACCTTTACTAAATGCTTGCTGTATGTTTTATGAAAATAAAATTGTGTTTTAGGAATTTACTGATCAGGACACCGAAATACTTTTGCATTGAAAACACAAGAGGTCGCATTAAAACACCTATTCTGTATTTGCATGTTTGTTTATGAACAGTTATTCTGGTTTTGCCTGTCCAAAGCAGGTAAAGAGAGAAGGGAGGGCATCATCATACGGTGTATTTTTTTTTTACTACCTCATGCTGTGCATTCCAAATCAACCGAAGCAGTTGTGCCAGTCGTTTTGCATGGGCTGTGTGATGCCCAAGTCCCACTATTAGTTTGATTTTTGCCTTTTTCTGTCTTTATTAATAATATCCTGTTATCACCAATGCTGTCATGCTACTATATACATCCGCAGGGTAAATCAAACTTTCCTTTTGCCACTTGCTCTGGGCCAGAAGTCGGAATATTACTCTCATTACGAAAACATGAACCCAGTTTGACAAGAGTGTGTGTGTCCCATGTTTTTATTGCACCCTGCTGTTTGACGTGAACTCAGTCTGTGGTGGTTGTGGCAGGATGCGTAGCCCAGAGCCATGTCTCCCAACATCTTGTGCCATGCTCACAGACAAGCCCGAAGGCCATTGTCTAGATGGGTTGCATCATCGGCTCAGACTCACATAAACTTGTTGGTCTGAATGAGGATACAAGGAGACAAGGATATTTATTTGTCATGAACATTGAGATACTGGGTGAACAACATGCAGTGAAATTCCTGTTGCTCAGCTTAGACTTAGATTCTCTTAATTTTCAATCCACAAGACAGCAGCAGTGCACACACACTGTGATACAGTATGTTGTTGCTTGGCATCCATAAAGGCTTGCGTGTGTGTGTGTGTGTGTGCGTGTGGCGGGGGGGGGGGGGGGGGGGGGGGGGGGGGGGGGGTTGGGGGGGGGGGGGCTTGTGTGTTGTTTTGGTATGACGGTCTGATAGACCAGTGTCTCTGCGTGGTTTGTGTAATGGTTAGAGTTGAACAGGAGTATGAACATCTTCAAACTGTTCCCATCATTTGGAAACCAACCTCTGCTATGACATGCCTAAAAGTTCTGTGTCATGGTCACACACAAATATGAAATCTTTATTATCTATGAACATTGTATGCTATGAACACAACGCAGCATTTTCAAATGGCTTGTGAGAGGACCACATAGAGCTCAGATCTCACATCAAAGTTACACACAAAAACAACAGCGATAGCATCATCTTCGATCTGCTCATGTCATAGTTGTACAAGAACATCAAACACAGTGTCTTCAAACTGCTTGCATCATGGTTGCACACAAACTATAGGGAAAACATTTCCAAATAGCTTGTCTCATGATCTCAGGCAGACATGAAAGGCAGCCGCTCAGTTGATTCCTACTAGGGGTGCATCTCCCAGTAATGATGCTTCTTAGCCTAACGTGCAACGGTTACAATGGATTCTACGAACATTCTTAGATTTTCTACGTCTGTTTCCCAAAGATCATCAACAGTATGTGAACGCACGTGCACAGCCTCTACGATCATTCTTAAAGTTGCTCTCAACCCTCATCCTATCTTAAAATACTTTTACCATCCATGGTCCTCGGGTCGTGTACGACGTGAAGACGACAAGTGCTATATTTTTATCTAGACCATTTTCAGATTTACAAAGATTGATTTTTACTTGAGAAATATTTTCAAGTAGATGGTCCAAACGGTCAAAAAGCCTTGATGGAATACAGTAACATTAAGTAGTTGATTTAGAAGAGATTTAGAAACTCAAACGGGTGGGTGGTGACCTGAAGACAAGAGGAGGGTTAAGGGGTTAAGAGGGTTAAGGGACGCTGTTCACATTTGTGGTGCTGAAGAACCGATGTTTGCTCTCGGAGTGAAGCACGTCGTTATTATCTTCAAAACCACTTACAAAATGCAAAGCATGTGTTATTGTCAAGAGTTGCATTGCATTTTTTTTCAGTCTTTCTGCTTTGTTTGTGTGTGTGTGTGTGTGTGTGTGTGTGTGTGTGTGTGTGTGTGTGTGTGTGTGTGTGTGTGTGTGTGTGTGTGTGTGAGAGAGAGAGAGAGAGAGAGAGAGAGAGAGAGAGAGAGAGAGAGAGAGAGAGAGAGAGAGAGAGAGAGAGAGAGAGAGAGAGAGAGAGAGAGAGAGAGAGAGAGAGAGAGAGAGAGAGAACAAAACAAAACAATACAGACAAAAGTTAATCGGTCTGAAGCTGATTGATGATAGGCCACATCTGGTCCTGGCAGTGACATGAGCCAGCAGGAGATAATTGCATCCTGCGACTAGGGATGTTAACCGGTAACCGGTTAACCGATAGTCGACCAGATCAACGATAACCGGTTAAAATTTTCTGCCACCGGTTAACCGGTTGTAATAATAATAATAATTATAATAATAATTTCCTCCCAAAAAGCCCCAAAAAACGATAATTTTGAGGTTTTAGTACGATAATTCAGCATTTTCCATCTGGCAACAGTGGCTGGACATGGCAGGTCCTGTCTGCGCAGCCAAAAAAAAGGCTTATGTGAAAAATAAAACAGTGCTGTGCATATCAGGCACGCGAACGTTGTATAATTTAAGATTACCGGTTAACCACCGGTTAATGAGTCTCAGTAGCCGGTTAAGAGTTTTTTCAATTTTCGCCATCCCTACTAGCGACACATCTTTTTTTGGTGCGTGGCATTCGTCAAGACAACTGATAGCTTGTTAACACAATCACTGACAAAGGTGTCGCGACGCAGACTCACAGTTTTTCTTTTTCGGTACCCTGACAGTGACACTGGCTGTATTTAACAGACAGACCAAACCAATGTTTATTATAGAACTCAGTGTCTCGTCCGCAGTATACTGTATCTGGAACTCCTGGGAGAGTATCATCTGAATTACTTACTGCGGTAGAGAAGCTGTATCAGAGTCAAAATCCACCTTAGATTCCTACTGCGGTATGTTTCGGTATGTGCACATGGGCACATGTGCGTGTGCATGCACGTGTGTGTTTGTGTTTGCCACACCTCATCAGTCATCTGATTCCTCATGGGTCCCTGCAATCGCTGTTTATGCTGGACACCAAGCCTACGATCACACTCAATGACTAAGCCAGCACTGTAACGCTCACGGGTTCATCAATGGTTTAGTTTAGTTTAGTTTAGTTTATTTGTATTTTTTCATCAGGGACCATGTGCCAGAGGGACACACACCGGGACACACACACCGACACACACACACACACACACACACACACACACACACACACACACACACACACACACACACACACACACACACACACACACACACACACACACACACACACACACACACACACACACACACACACACACACACACACACACTCAATAAAAAGATATCATATGCAAAATGTCAAAACAGTCATGTGAAAATCTATTAGTGGTGACAAGACTAGTTACATGAAAGCCATTTCTTCACTTCATGTGAGAATGAATAATAGTTTTTTTATGTGGGTGGGAAGGGCATTTCATTGTTAAGATGCTCTAAACATGGAAAAAGCAGATTGTGCAAATGCTGTTACCCCACTTGGGAGGCTACAGTTTCCTCTGGTGGTAGATCTAGTTGTTCGGCTAATTTGTTCAGAGCAAGGATAGATAAAGGTTTTCAGAGGTGGTGGAGCAGAATTGTGAATAATTTTGTGCACAAGGCGCACATCAGAATATAGAATGAGGTCATGGCTATGCCAGAAGTGTCATTCTCACCAAGGGTTCGCCGATGGCTACACCAGAACTATCACGATCACCAAGGCTCATCAATGACTTTGAATTCACCTTCAGACTCATGGGATGCAATGGGACTGTTAAGCGCTAACATGCAGAGCACTAAGTGGCTTCCCACAGGGCATGTTGGTCAATAGCTGTGGGAGTATTTGTCCCCTTGGAGGGAAGGAAAAAATCAAAGAGACGAGATGAGCTATATCTATACAGTAGATAG
>NC_085866.1:54754338-54794338 GCF_034702125.1 Engraulis encrasicolus
ACACACACACACACACACACACACACACACACACAGAGAGAGAGAGAGAGAGAAAGAGAGAGAGAGAGAGGGGGGGGGGGGAATCTGTCACCCTAAGATTCACCTTAGGGTGACAGTCTCTTGAACAGATACATGTTAGTCTTCCACTCTATTCCATTAGGGTCACTTGTCTGTGATGTCATATGGAGAACAGTGATGGACTGGTAACAATGGACAATAATAAATACAGTATAAATGAACATATTTAACATTCAACATTTAACATTGAACATTGCACATATTACAGAGATAAGATAAATAAAGAATGTAGACACTACAATAGAAAAATGACATTGAAGTCATCATACTGTAAATACACACACACACACACACACACACACACACACACACACACACACACACACACACACACACACACACACACACACACACACACACACACACACACACACACACACACACACACACACACACACACACACACACAGCCGCAAATGCTGGGGCTTTTGTGGACAGTTTGTGGACATTTAATTGGACACATACATCCAGAAATATATATATATATAATAATATCTGGCACCAGTACAATCAGGCTGGTATGGTGTTGGATCTGGGCTGAGGACCAGGAAAAGAAGATAGAAAATGAAGATAGAAAAATGTATACTACTGACCTGTGCCACTTAATGGAGCACAAGCTGTAATTCAGCGTAACAGGGAAGCTTAATTGCACTCTTTGCATGTGAAATTTTGTGTGGGCACTTGCTCCGCATGCAGGCACGTGTATCCAGTACGATTTCGGTGTGTAGGTGTGTGTGTGCATGGATGTGTGCTTGGTTGTGCATTTGAATACAGTGTATGTGTATTCCCTTGGCTTGCATCTGTGTGTGTGTTTGTGTTTGTGTGTGTGTTTGCGTGTGTGTGCACGTGCGCGTGAATGTATGTGCTGATAGTGTGTGTGAGAGAGAGAGTGAACATTGGGCCATGGGAACCTGGGTGAAAATTGGCGTGATCCTCAGTGCAAATGAAAAAAAAAGGGCAGTGGACAGACAGGCCGCTAAATTGAATACAGAATGGAGTTAGCAGCCAGTGAAAATTAGGAGCGTGTGACTGAGTGTCAGACTGAAAGGCGTTGCACTGTGGAGGAGGAGGCATATTGGTTATATTCTCTCTTTAAGGCTCTCACATACAGTATGAGGACTCACTATTTCCATGCCACTTCATGCAGATGAGCGGGGTTTGGGTTGTACGTACGAACGAGAGCTGAGAGTTATACACGACAGTTGAGGTCGGTGGCGATGTGCACAAGGTTGTTCCGCCAAGGAAGTTATGCTTGCGTTCGGGTTGGTTTGACTGTTTGTCTGTCTGTTTGTCTCTCTGTTTGCTTGTCTGTCAGCAGGATGGCTCAAAAAGTTATGAACGGATTTGGATGAAACTGTGTGGAGTTGTTGGAAATGACAAAAGGAACGAGTGATTCAAATGTTTTACCACTGTGGCATATGGGAAATTTTGACATTCCAGGTTCTAACTCCACAAAAAGAAGGCATTAAGACTTGAAAAGGGGTGTAACATTGTCAAATGTTCTATCAAACAGCTTCCTTCGCGGAGGTCTGCACTCTCTGAGAGCATTTGTCTGAGAGCGCGGACGTCCACTTAACGTCCACTGAACATGTCCGGTATCAGTCTGAAACGGTAATACATGTACATGTACAGTAGAATAGACCTACATGTAAACATATCATGCCTTGCGCACAGGAGCGCGGTGAAAGCGCGGTGTAAGCGCGGCACATGCCCGGCCCGACCGGACATGTCCGTGATGCTCCTTGAAAATAGAACTTGAGTCTATTTTCCTGCACGGACGTCTGCGTTCAATGACCGGGCTCCATTGAAAATGAATGGCTGCTGCCTGCGGATATAACGTGGACGCTGACTGTGCAGTGTGCAAGGCAAACCTCTCGGACTCGCGATGCTCCCGGACACGTTAAGCGAACGTGAATATCTCGGTGTGTATGTACCGTTAGGTTTTATAATTTTGTCCGCCTACAAAGAGATTGGTTTCATTCACAAACATACCTGTACAAGCTATGTGTTTCTTCCTGTGTCTTTTCTATATTGGCCTCTTTCTCAGACAAGGAAGAAGACAAAACAAGAACAAAAATAGACCATTAACGTTTTTTCAACCTTCAAACCGTAATAATGTTCTCATATTATTGTCATTTGGCAGTTTTTCTCTTAATTGCCAAATTCTATATTGAACAAAGGTCCAGTGCCACATTAGCACTAGAGAAACACATCTCTTTCACCTGTCCGCCACTCAAGTGTCAAGTGCAAACCTCTGGTGACATCTCCTTCTGTCTTGTGGCATCAATTTGTAGCTCTGTAATTGACAGGAAGCAGAAGTGTCCTTCCTTCAAGCCGCTGGCTTAAGTCATTTGGGGCCTGTCCCAGACACACACACACACACACAGACACAGACACACAGCCACACACACACACACACACTCCCTGGAGAAATATCATAATTAAAACACACACACACACACACACACACACACACACACACACACACACACACACACACACACACACACACACACACACACACACACACACACACACACACACACACACACACACACACACACACACACACAGTGTTGCCAGCCACCTCCAAAGGTCACAGTAGACAGACAGCATGACTAGTGTCTGGGGCATGGAGCATGGCTGACAACTAAAAGGACGTTCTTTTTACATCACCTTTGCCCTTGACAACACCCCTCCCCCCACTCCCCCTACCCACGCTCATCCTATCTCTCCCTCAACTAATTTCCTCCTTCTTTATTTGTTTCACCTCTACCGAACCACGGGGGGCTTGACATAACAGCAGCCAGAGTGAAAAACTTCTCTGGTCTCGGCTGGTGTATGTGAGGAGTGCCCTGGCTTTTATTTTCCCCGCTCAGGCATGCAGTAGGCCGGGGTCCCAGGGAGCAGTGGGAAGCGGCTGTGTGGAGGCTCTGTGATGGCTAGAGAAAGAGCTGTGGTGCTTTGGTGCTTACTGTAATGTGATGAGAAGTTGAGTGATTGGCATGCCTGAGATGTGAACAGTACATACAAAATTAACGAGGAGCATCATCAATTAAAAATGGCCAGTCAACCTATTTAAATTGTCCACCCACTGCAATGTCATTATTTCCAAGAAAAGTTCCTTACATTCCTTCCTCTTATTTATTGTATTTCTTCAGAACTGGACTGAAGGAATGGCTTTTAGATCGTCAGGGAATGTGGTGTAGAAGGGCCAATGAGTTTTGATTCATATTTCACAAATATGAACAGGTCCAATTTACACTTTTGCAAACTTGCCTGGGCTTAAAAATGACAATAATAACTATTGAGAGTTTATCATCTTCAGCCAGGTCAATAAGGACTGGCATCCCTTTATGTAGCCTACTTATAAAGACAATAGGAATCCTTGAACATCATGGATATGGTAAATCCCATAGGAAAGGACATGTTAATGAATGGGTATCACAAATTTTGATACACTGTAACTGTAAATGCAGTATAACATTATGATCCCCTTTCACCGGTTTCTCCTCACTCTCACTGGTATGGGTTGATTGCTGCTTTCATGTTTCATTTTACGTGCAGGTCACTGAGTTATTTCAATTTTCTTATTGTAGTGTGGGCCTGCCTTCCCTGAGTGTTCCTGGCCATCTGCTCGTGTTTGCCTGCGATGGGAAATAAATGCAAATCACCTCATGAGGATCGGCATCCCCCTCAGCATGGATAGATCCATGGAGTGCCACGACATTTGAAGGAAGAGTGTGAAGATCTGAGGTTAGTGATATGTGACCAGTTCAGTGGATAACCAGAGCGTAATTGCCAGACAGATTACACTAACATGCACTGAGAATATTCATATCTGTCCGTCTGTGTATCTGATCATATTTTTGCTTGTAGACAGATTCCCACAAAATCTTTTGTGTTAATTCTTTATAAAAGCATATGACTTCGTCATTTGAGGGCCACTCAAAAGTTGATTTCTCCAAAAAGTATTTAACTCATTACTCATTACTTAACACTTACATGTACACTGTATGTACTGAAGTGGACAATCTCATCATAGCTTGGCACGGTATGTCTTGGTTGCTGCAGATACAGCACAGCAAGGGTGTCAAACTGAAGTTGACCGAGTGCCAAAATCAAAATCTGGAACAAAATTGCAGGCCAAACTCAATATTTATATATATAAAAAAAAGACTAAATTGTGCATACACACAGTTAATACTCATCTTTAAATTCATGCAAAAATTCACTGGCATGAATTCATTGTTGCAGAGGAATGCTGAGAACAAAAGGCCATTTATTTAATTAAATAAATCTCTAGACCCTTTTTATTACTTTTTATTCAACTACACTTTGAGAGCCATTGCATTTGAACACCTCCCCCCTCCCCCCTTTTTTCTTGAATAGACAGCTGATTAAGCACAGAATACATTTCAGTGATGTGAGTGCCACTTTATCTCCTAATTAAAATCACAGATCAGGCCGTCTGATTATGCCCACTCCTTCCCCACATTCCCCCATGGTTATGAACTTTAGTTGGGTCTTCTGTGGCATAATTTTTAATCCTCCATGTGATGACGCGGCTTATGGGCGCGTCACCACCGCGTCCAGGCGGACGCTTTTAAACTTTACTGGCGCCAAAGCGTTTTCCCCTCTCTCACCTCTCCTAAGCCCGCGGCTGAAACGCCGCGCATTGGACATTCATTTATGTGTCGGGACAATGTTATGAACATCTGGCGATGTGGTGTTTTAATGTTTGCACACATGATAACCGCGACATGGAAAACATTTTACACACGCTAAGCGCTTCCACATAGACACACACGCCATACACCTCGCGCAACGACATCAAACACAAACACAGTGTTGTCCGCGAAACGCTCATTTGATTCATATCCCTTTCATCATGTTTGCGAAGCATACCACCTCCTGAATGTTTTGTGTTTACTGTTTACAACCATTTTCTTTCGCCAAGTGTTTGTGAAGCATTTTAAACTTACCTGCAGTGTAGCAGCTCTTCCGGGTCTGGTGAGAGAAACCGAGGGCATGATTCTGTGCGCATATATCCATGGGCGTGTTCGCTCATTGGCAGCGCTGCGCGCTGCAAAATCAATTATCTTTATTTTTGCTTTTTGTTGCTTTATTTCTTTATGCATTCATTTGTTATCATTTGTGTTAAAGGCCTGATTTAGTTATTATATGTTTGGTACCGTTTTATAGAGTTTATTTAGTTATTTTCAGTTCTGTTTGTAAAACCCCCCTGGCTTATGTTGTATAATGGATTAGTCCAGTGGCCAGGGCGGGAAAACTTTTGCTTAAAAGGTCCAACTCTTCATTTGCTCGAGGAGGTCGGTAGGTGAAGGTTACCTTACCTGTGAATATTATCTTATGCTATGCCAAAGCATTTTTCTCTGCTGAAGAGATATTTTGATTTTGACCTTTTTCGTTATTATTTTTGTATATATATTTTTTGTAAATATTTCTCTTTTTGAATACTTACCTTTTTGGACATTGGGACACTCGTTTGTAAATATCACTCCTGGTGTGAAGAAAAATAAAAATTCAGTCGACGCAGTTTTTGCCTGTTGGAGCATTTTTGGTGCCATTCCAAGACCCCTCGACACTCTACCTTTCACAAGTGGTGGCAGCGGTGTTTTTCCAGTGTCAAAAGAGGGTGGCACCCAACGATGTCACAGCAGGCCAGCCTGCAACCAAATGCTGTGAGAAGCAGATCAGCAGAGTCGACTGCACACCAGACGGCGACAGAGGACAACATGGCTTCCAGGCCCCATTCTGCACCCCCAGATGACCGGACGTCCAGACTGGAGGAGACGCTACGCTCATTCATCCAATCACAGCAAGCCAGGGAGGAGCGCCAGGACCAGAAGTGGCGATCAATGCAACATCAGTTCCAACAACTCCAGAAGCTTGTGAGCGGAGAGCACTTCGACCAACGTCCAGCAGAGGGAGCCACGAGCCAGTTACCAGATCCAGTCGCACGAGAGCCCGGTGTACCAGAAGACCACAACCAAAGACGGGAGGAGCAGCAACAGAGTCCAGCCCACGGCGCATCTGATGCACCAAGGTTAGCGACGGGGCGATCTCAGGAGCCCGCTACGCCAGATGACGTCTCACCAGGGCGGGGCCAGCTCTACACACGCTCAGTCACCCCTATGCCAGATCTTCCAAGGTCGGTGAGCGTAACCCCATCTGAGTTTTATGGCTGGAGTCGTCCCAAGATGACACCGTACCAAGAAGATGAAGATATTGAACATTATCTTACTACTTTTGAAAGACTTGCTTTGGCTAACCAATGGCCAAGACACAGTTGGGCTGTTTACCTTGTGCCCCTGCTGACAGGGAAAGCCCGTGCGGCATATGTCGCAATGGATATTGACAATACCATGGACTATACTAAAGTCAAAGAGGCCATACTGGCCAAGTTTGAGATTAACAACGACACCTACCGACACAGATTCCGGTCCATGACGCTACTGGACGGAGAGACTGCCAAAGAGCTGCAGGCACGCCTTAGTGACCTGTACACCAAGTGGATGTGCCCGGCGCAGAAGACTAAAGCTGAAGTCGGGGACGCCATTGTACTGGAGCAGTTCCTGCGTATGCTGAACCCGGAGCTGAGGATATGGGTCAAGGAGCGCAACCCGGTGACGTCGAAAGAAGCCGCGGACCTGGCAGAAGCCTTCATCGCAGCTCGACGCCACAGAGGGACCTACCAGCTCGGCGCCCACGACACCACGGCGAGGCGGGGCCAACCACCACCGAGGCAACCAACGCGTCAGCCTTCCAGTAAGTCTGTGGGTGGCGGTCGTGTGTTCAATAGGTCCTATAGCTCCCATAACCCCAATTCCCAGCCCAGCACACAGTCTAAGCCCAGGCCCAACATAGTTTGCCATAACTGTCATCAACCCAATCATATCAAGCCAGACTGTCCCTTACTCTCTGTTAGCAACGCCAGCTTGTGTTACACACCATCTCACACATCCATGCCTACACCTAGCTCCACTGACACGCTAGTTCCCGTCACCATCAGGGGTAGGACTTTGCAGGCCCTTGTAGACACTGGTAGTAGCCAGACATTTGTCAGAAGTTCTTGTCTTGACCCTGCAGATTATGCTACTGTCGGCAGAGTGAGGGTGAGGTGTATCCACGGAGATGAAACTGAACACCAGACAGTTAATGTAGACATGGAGATTGATGGCCAGAGGTATCTGCTAAATGTTGGCATAATGGATTCACTGCCTTATCCCATTGTGTTAGGCCAGGATGTGCCGGTGTTGATTGAGTTGCTGGAGAAGTCTGTACCTGTAGCATCTGCTTTTGTTACGACACGTTTACAAGCTCAAGCTGAGTTAGCCGAGTTACCATTTCCAGTCACAGAGCCTGTTGCTAAGCCCAAAAAGTCTAGATCACTGAAGAGAAGGGACAAGTTTTTAGGTACTCCAGTGCAGGAGCAGTTGCCCCTTCCACCACTAGATGGCGACGTGGTAGACAGTGCAGATTTCAAAGACCTTCAGAAAGCTGACCCTACACTTAAGTCTTGTTTTGAGAAAGTTGTGAGTGAGGAGGATGTCATGAAGGCTACCGTGTGCGGAAAAGAATGCTTTGTTGTGAGAGATGGTGTGCTGATGTGTGTGTTTGAGGAAGCAGAGCATATTGTAGTCCCTGAGTCACTGAGGTCCAAAGTTCTTCACCTTGCTCACAGTATCCCCTGGTCAGGACACTTAGGGCAGCAGAAGACACTTGACAGAGTTGCTAAGCGCTTTTACTGGCCCAAGTGGTATCAGGAGGTGATCGATTACTGCAAGTCCTGCCCCACATGCCAACTCAGATCCAAAACACACAGAGGCCAAAAAGCACCACTCATGAGCATGCCCATAATCGACACACCATTCACAAGAATTGCTATGGATATTGTAGGCCCTTTGGAGAAGAGTAGAGGAGGCCATCGTTACATCTTGGTCATTTGTGACTATGCCACTCGATATCCCGAGGCGTACCCCCTCAGAAATGTTAAGTCAAGACAAGTGGCTAACTGTCTCATACAGTTGTTCTCTAGAGTAGGCATCCCGAGAGAAATTTTTACAGACCAGGGAACCAACTTTAACTCCAGTTTCATGAGACAGGTTTACTCCCTCCTGGGCATTAGGCCCATTAGAACCACACCGTACCACCCACAGACTGATGGATTGGTTGAACGCTTCAACCAGACCCTCAAATCCATGCTGAGGAAGTTTGTGTGTGACACCGGCGCAGACTGGGACCAGTGGCTGCCATACCTCCTGTTCGCGTACAGGGAGGTCCCCCAAGCTTCAACTGGCTACTCCCCGTTCGAGCTCCTCTTCGGCCGCCAGGTGAGAGGACCCCTGGATGTGCTCAAAGAGGCGTGGACCGGAGAGGGAGCACCACAACAAACCAGCATCGCGGAGTACGTGCTGAAGATGAGAGCCAAGCTTGAGGAGCTCAGCAGCCTGGCCCACGACAACATGGTCAAGGCCCAGTCACGCCAGAAGACCACGTACGACCGGACAGCGCGGAGCCGCACCTTCAACCCGGGCCAGAGGGTTCTCCTGCTACTGCCTTCGTCCACCAGCAGTCTCCTGGCGAGATGGCAGGGGCCGTTCGAGGTGCTGGCGAAAGTGGGTCCGGTGACGTACGAACTCGCCATGCCAGATCGTCGAAAGCCAAGACAAAGGTTCCACATCAACCTGCTCAAAGAGTGGGTACCTCGACCAGACACCACCAGCCACCTCAACTGGGCTCGGGTGGTGGAAGAAGAGGAGGAGACCAAGGAGCAGTACTTCCCCACGGGGGGAGGTGAGACTTCTCCACCGCTGCAGCATCTGTCCAACTGCCAGCAGGACGACGTGCGGCAGGTCATCCCCGAGGGCCTGTTCAGAGAGGAGCCTGGACGGACATCGCTGATGCAGCACCACATCCGTCTGACAGGACCGGGTCCAGTCCGACAGACCGCTTGCCGGGTCCCGGCGAGGCTCATCCCTGCTTTGAAGGTGGAGGTCCAGGCAATGCTGGACATGGGCGTGATAGTGCCATCGCGCAGCGAATGGTGCAGCCCCGTCGTGCTCGTCCCCAAAAAGGACGGCGAGCTGCGCTTTTGTGTTGACTTTTCTAAGCTGAACTCAATCTCAGCCTTTGACCCCTACCCAATGCCAAGGGTAGATGAGATGGTGGAACGGCTGGGCAAAGCCCAGTACCTCAGTACCCTTGATCTTTGCAAGGGGTACTGGCAAGTGCCACTCACGCCAGAGGCCCAAGAACTGACAGCCTTTCGGGCCCCGAGTGGACTTTACCAGTTTACCACCATGCCCTTCGGACTCCACGGAGCGGCCGCTACATTCCAGCGGCTCATGGATCAAGTACTGCGGGGGGCGGAGACTTATGCCGCCGCCTACATCGACGACGTCATCATCTACAGCTCCTCCTGGGAGGAGCATGTGACCCATCTGGCTGACGTGTTCAGCCGGATCAGCAACGCCGGCCTGGTTGTGAATGCCAGCAAATGCCAGCTGGCTAGGCCGGAGGTCTGCTACCTAGGCTACGTGCTGGGTAGTGGCAACATCAAGCCACAAGTGAGCAAGGTGGAGGCTGTCCGTGACCGCCCACGACCCACAACCAAGAAGGGTGTGAGATCCTTCCTGGGTCTCGTGGGGTGGTACAGGCGGTTTATCCCCAACTTCTCCACACGTGCCTCCAAGCTCACTGACTTGACCCGCAAAAACAGCCCCAACAAGGTTGTTTGGACAGATGACTGTCAGGCAGCCTTCCAGGACCTGAAGGATTGTCTTTGTGACTCACCGGTGCTACAGAGCCCCAACTTTGATCTCCCCTTCACGGTGCAGACCGACGCCTCTGGGCTGGGGCTTGGTGCTGTGCTACTGCAGGGGGAAGGGGCAGACCGACATCCCGTGCAGTACATCAGCCGTAAGCTGTTCGACCGTGAGACCCGGTACTCTACGGTTGAAAAAGAGTGCCTGGCCATCAAGTGGGCCTTGGACAGTCTCCGGTACTATCTGCTGGGGAAACGTTTTGACTTGGAGACAGACCACCGGGCGCTGCAGTGGCTCCACCGCATGAGAGACAGTAATGCCAGAGTCACGCGGTGGTACCTGTCATTGCAGCCCTACAACTTCACCATCCGGTATAAGGCCGGAAAAGAAAATGTTTCCGCTGACTTCTTGTCCCGCCCCGAGGAGGAGGGGCAATCTTAAGGAGGGGGGTGTGTGATGACGCGGCTTATGGGCGCGTCACCACCGCGTCCTGACAGACGCTTTTAAACTTTATTGGCGCCATTGCGCTTTCCCCTCTCTCACCTCTCCTAAGCCCGCGGCTGAAACGCCGCGCATTGGACATTCATTTATGTGTCGGGACAATGTTATGAACATCTTGCGATGTGTTGTTTTAACCCTGTGAAACCTGAACCATGAAAGCAATGAGAGAAAATTCTAATTTTTTGGAATTTGCTTCAATATTGGTCCCTTATAAGAAATGTAAAAAAAAAATTCAAAATTTTGTTAAGGTCGCTGAGATATTTCATGCATCATATATGATGCATCAGGCTTTTAATGAATGAAAATTCCAATTTCATGACCATTGAAAAATGACTTTTAATGCATTTACAACTTTTTTTTAATTTAAAAAAGTTGTCAGACAATTTAATTTGAGGACTATCTTTAAATTTTTAGTGAGATCCTGCCATTTTTTTAAGCCTATCCTTGTTTTAGCAGGACCATATTTTACATTTCCCACAGCCTGGTTGGGTAATTTTTTAAAATCTATGTAAAAACATAGCTGATTGGATGCTCAACAACCTATTTATGAGTGTAATATAGATCATTATTCATTTTTGATGTGTAATTTGAATATATGGGTCCATTACTACAATTGGACCATTTCTCCATTCACTTCAATGCATTTTTTACGAGATCATAATTTCAACATTTTGCATTACATTTTCAAAATTGCAAGTAAAACCTGTTTCTTAAGGCAATATCTTTGTCTTGAAGTAAAACAACTTGTGTGTTTTGTTAAACGATCGTCGTGGTGTGCTTTGCAAGTTTCCCTATGGAGCAAATGCATTGATGGCTGACTTCCTGCCACCGCCGGATGGTGCTTATATGTCTCATCAGTTTTAGCACGATCTCTCTGCAACACGGTGTAAAAATATAAACTCTTCCTTGCTTAATTGCACAAAGCAAGTGTTCAAATTAAAGGATGTAGAGTTATATTTCGGAAATTTGTACACAAACCTTATGCAATTTGACGAAATCTCAGCGTCGGTCAGGTTAACCGCTTCCACCCCATTTTCCTGTTTTTCGCCGAGCTGTGGTCAACTTGTTGTCGACCGCTGCTCTCTTGTGGCGGTTTCCGCGTACTGCAGGACGTTTGGAAATGACACGCAGGATGTTTTTCAGATCGATTTTTTTTTGTGTCAGCGTGGAGAGGGCTTTGAATTTGATGAGACATATATGATGCATCCGGCGCGATAGGGTTAATGTTTGCAGTCTCATGGGTGCACACATGATAACCGCGACATGACAAACATTTTACACACGCTAAGCGCTTCCAAATAGACACACACACGCCATACACCTCGCGCAGCGACATCAAACACAAACACAGCGAAATGCTTATATGTCATGAATCCCCTTCATCATGTTTGCAAAGCATACCACCTCCTGAACGTTTTGTGTTTACTGTTTAAACCCTTTTTCTTTCGCCAAGTGTTTCTGTAGCGTTTTAAACTTACCTGCGGTGTTGCAGCTCTTCCGGGTCTGGTGAGAGAAACCGAGGGCATGATTTAGTGCGCATATATCCATGGGCGCGTTCGCTCATTGGCAGCGCTGCGCGCTGCAAAATCAATTATCTTTATTTTTGCTTTCTGTTGCTTTATTTCTTTATGCATTCATTTGTTATGATTTGTGTTAAAGGCCTGATTTAGTTATTATATGTTTGGTACCGTTTTATAGAGTTTATTTAGTTATTTTCAGTTCTGTTTGTAAAACCCCCCTGGCTTATGTTGTATAATGGATTAGTCCAGTGGCCAGGGCGGGAAAACTTTTGCTTAAAAGGTCCAACTCTTCATTTGCTCGAGGAGGTCGGTAGGTGAAGGTTACCTTACCTGTGAATATTATCTTATGCTATGCCAAAGCATTTTTCTCTGCTGAAGAGATATTTTGATTTTGACCTTTTTCGTTATTATTTTTGTAAATATTTTTCTTTTTTGAATACTTACCTTTTTGGACATTGGGACACTCGTTTGTAAATATCACTCCTGGTGTGAAGTAAAATAAAAACTCAGTCGACGCAGTTTTTGCCTGTTGGAGCATTTTTGGTGCCATTTCAAGACCCCTCGACACTCTACCTTTCACACTCCATGTTGTGGCCACTAATAAAGTGAAGCGAGTTCTTGAAGTGAAGAGATAAGTAGGCCTACCCTGGTGATTTAAGAGGGCGGGCAGGCAGAAAGACGCTGGTCTTTCATGTGCACTATTTTAAGCTAAATTAGCAAGTGCACTGAGTATTCATCAGCACATCTCAACTCAACTCAACTGTGGTGTCTTGTTTATATGTCCAAGTTTTACCATAACCAGTTTGAACTGTATCTTTTTTAACCCCTGAAAGGACCAGTTCAGTCAATTTCAATATGCTGTTGTAT
The DNA here is from genome assembly GCF_034702125.1 of Engraulis encrasicolus. Taxonomy (NCBI): domain Eukaryota; kingdom Metazoa; phylum Chordata; class Actinopteri; order Clupeiformes; family Engraulidae; genus Engraulis; species Engraulis encrasicolus. The sequence goes on from NC_085866.1 coordinate 54,767,096, forward strand.
TGCTCACGCTACCCTTGACTTGCCACATTTTTCGGCTAAGCCGTTTCCGAGATATGAGCTATTCTAATGGGGGCAGCGTTTACATTTTTAAAAAAAATTAACATAGGCCTACTCCAAATATTTTCCCAAAAGGTACCGCTGTTTGCTAGTTGTCTGCTGATGTTGTTTAACCTTTCAGATGTTTTGGGGAATAAATAAAAATGTTTTTTTGAAATGTAAACAAAGCGCTGCCCCCATTACAATGACCAAGATCTCGGAAAAGGCTGTAGAAGGGGAAAAAAAACCCTCAGGTACTGACAAGTCCAGGGTAGTGTGAGCATTTCAACTGCATGTTGAAATTGACTGAACTGGTCCTTTAAGAAACTACCCATGTTATAAATTAGCTATTACCAGAATGACAATGACCAAGTTGTAATGTATTACTAAAGGCCCTGTGCACTGTTTTTCAGTGACTATTACAACGTCCCAGTGGCGGGATGGTGCCTGGTAAGGGGCTACTGAATGTTGTATGAATAGTCTTGTTTGAAATCAAACAAGCTTTTTATTACCTATAGGGCAGCTAACAAAATAACCACCTCTCTCTCTCTTTTGTGATCTGTGGTTGGGCTACTGTATTGATGACAATGGCTTAATGGGTATATGATTCACATATCAGTTTCTCTCTCTCTCTCTCTCTCTCTCTCTCTCTCTCTCTCTCTCTCTCTCTCTCTCTCTCTCTCTCTCTCTCTCTCTCTCTCTCTCTCTCTCTCTCTCTCTCTCTCTCTCTCTCTCTCTCTCTCTCTCTCTCTCTCTCTCTCTCTCTCTCTCTCTCTCTCTGTTATTCAAGCTCTTAATAATGTCGCTGAAGTTTTTATTCCGAATGCAAAATCTTGCAGATGTGCAGTTTGAGGGGCAGGTAGAGTGCAACCTGCAATGCCAGCCAAGACCAAGTGGGCGGAGGTATCATTCTTCCGACCGTAATCAGAGCTGTCCTTGTAGCTATTTGTACCCAAGTGTCATCTTAATTACCACTTTCAGTGTGATGGTGTTCTGAAAGGATAATTGCAATGGACTAAAGCAGTTGTTGTACCAGGAATGCATTTGCAGGCGATGGAAAAAAGAAAAGAGATATTTTATGTGTAGACGAATGATTAACCAAGCAGTTGTGCATGTGCTTCATGCAGGTTGTGTTTAATATAAAAATCTGGTACTCTCACTTTTGTCTGTGTTGAACTATTTTCCTTTCACTGTGATATGAGTAGAAATAAATACTGAAGTGAAGTAACTTTTTTGAGAGCTCTGGTAAAGTAATAACAAGGCAATAATGAACTTCAAACTCGCTTCACTTAACACTCAAGTTTTGCAAAGGCTAGACATTTCAGGGTAGCAGTGCACACCTGAATTAGAAAAATTGCAATCAACTAGACTTTACCTGGCGACTAGCCACTTAATGGCTGCTGTATAAGCCACATCAGCACTTCCTGTGGACTCTCATGGGGCTCTGTCACTGTAGCGTTGCAGAACATCACCACTTCTGTGAGCTGCTCCCCTGCATATGGAGACAGGTGAAGGGACCGGTCTGCCCCTAATCAACAGCCTGTTGAATTCTCCTCGCCAAGGCAGCTACCTACTGTAGCCAGCTGGAGAGAGGTTGCAGCTGACTTGTATACAGTAACGTCGGTGTAGCTGGAATGATACACAGCAAGTCCTGTAAGGGGCAGATAAATCTGTGGATGGTTGCAAAAGAACCAACCAACCAACCAAACAAACAAACAAAAAAACAAACAATTGCAATGTAGTTCGTACATAGCCGTGAGAAAATAATTTAGAAATTATACACAGTTTCACAACATTAATGGTAGTATGCGCTGTAACACAAATTAAAACAGTTTGTACAATCACTACTATCAGTTTTTGATGGCAAAACACTCCTTATTAGCATTCCTAATGTACTCTAACAAGGATGGAATCTGCAAATATGATATGGACAAGACAATTCTGTGACCTCTCCATTATTGAGAGTTGTGGCATTGCTGTGAGGAATGCCACTACTCAGTGAGTAGACAAGGTCTCTTTTTAAAGCGCTAGTTTTTTTGTTTTTACATAAACCCTGTCTTATATTTGGGCCAATATAGTAACTAATGTCACACACCAATGTGATGACACATGTATTACAGTACCAAGACCACAGGCCAGTCATTTTCCAGAATCAATATTGCGTGCCCTCACTACGCATGTTGCCATAAACACAAACTTGGACGTAAGCTTTCTTAACGGTCGTATGACACCAGGCAAAGAGCCGTGGGTTGGCTACCTACAGTATGCTCTACACTTATTTCAATGAGTGTCCTTCATCCCACTCCACTTTAATTTCTCTGTGTGTTCATCTCCACTGCACTCCGCCGCCTGGATTGTCTGTATCACATATAACGAAGCAGGCTAGCTGGCGTTGTTCTGTTTCAATGGCGCTCATTTGCATTTAAATGCAGGCCCAGGGGTTATTAGCTGGCCCTCTTCATCACGGCTGCAACACCTGTGTGATTTAGCCGATGCGGAAATGGGACAAATGGACCAGGGTAGAGCAGCTGGCTGTCTGGCTGACACAGGTGTGTGTGTGTGTGTGTGTGTGTGTGTGTGTGTGTGTGTGTGTGTGTGTGTGTGTGTGTGTGTGTGTGTGTGTGTGTGTGTGTGTGTGTGTGTGCGTATCTGTGTCGGCGCTAGTGTGCGTTTGTGTGTGTAAGTATCTGTATGTCTGTGTGAGTATGTGAGTGCAGGGGTGGAGGAGTTGCCATTAGCAATGAAGTAATCGAGGGAACCAATCAAAGGGATACGCAATTAGTGCAACAGAGACATCCATCTTGCTGCCACGTGCTGCAACTGCTAATTTAGCGCCACGCCACCACGGCAACACACCGGTCACCAACCCTGCTCTCTAAAGTCACCCTCACATCACGCAGGGGATGATGGGCCAATCAGCCCCTTTCCCCCGCATGCCTTTATTTAGGCTATTATTACATTACGTTACATTATAATACATAGCTGATGGTTTAGAGCAGTGGTTCCCAACCTTTTTTGTCTCACGTACCCCCTAAACCTTTTTGTTGTGCCATGAGTACCCCCTCATTCATGCTCTATATCTCTTCCTCTATCCCAATGTGACTATGCCCCATATATTTGCTATTATTACATTTTCCCAAGTACCCCCTCCAGTGTGCTCGCGTACCCCTAGTGGTACACGTACCCCTGGTTGGGAAACACTGGTTTAGAGTAGAGTAGAGTAGAGTAGAGTAGAGAAACTTTATTGATCCCCAGGGGGAAATTCAGGTGTCAAGTAGCTACATAAAAACAAACACAGACACAGACACACACAGACACACAGACACACACACACATGCCAAGAGGTTCCAGATCTGGGCCAGCTCTGGCATCTCAGGCAGTCCAATCCCCAATAATGATGTCCTTCTTAGTGTCCTTCTGTATACTGTTTAATATGCAGCAGCTTCGTAGTTATTATTTATATCCATATTTTAGTTATACTACAGTTGTTATGTAAGGGAAAATGTTCTGCGAGAAGGTCCCTGCCGTGAAATAGTGCACGACAGAGAGATGCAGCTATTCCATGAAAGGGACTGCCTCTATGAATGTTATCCCACTTATTACATGGTTAACCATACCAGAGAGAGGAGAGAGAAAGAGGTTCCATTGACCAATTGTTTCCGGGTTCTATTATTGCAAAGGGGAGGGGGGGGGGGATCCCCTTTTAGGCAGACCTGAGGACTGTTCTATTCAATGCTAGGAGCATTATGACACGCCCTTTTAGGCCGGAACTTGGTCACGTTAGGTGCCCATAGAAACCTATTATTTTGGCATATCTCTATACTTAAAGAATCTCTGACCAGACTGAGTATTTCTGCTACAGTACCTACAGTACAGGCTACAATAGTAGACTGCCAGACGATCACTCCTTCTGTTTCTTGATCTGAAAAGGACATGAGAGCAGGAAGAAGGTCCCAAGCGTTTGGTTTAGCAGCATGGATATCCATAGCCACAAACAAGAGCTAATTAGAGCAATCCCAATGTGGTACCCACTCGTTTTCCCGCGGGATGTTTAGTGCTTTTCCTCAGAGTTCATCATCCGCCATCTAACCCCAAGGAGGAGTGGGAGGGGCAGCACAGAATTGAAAACAAATCTCTCTTTGTCTCCTTTAACTTGGTGCGAGAAATCTCATTTGCCACGCTCTTAAATGCACTAACCACCCAGAGGCTTTTGCATACACCAGGGTAAGGTAAAATGGGATTACATTGTGTAGAGGCTATAGGAGTTTTTGCTTATGCTGCCAACCCCACCCAGCCCCACACTGTGAATGCGGTTTAGATTATGACAGCCTTTCATATAGCTGTTTATGAAAAGTGACGTGGGATGATTACCTAGACAAGCGTAAAGAGTTGAGCTCTGGAATGCCGGGTATAGGTTGATGTGTACATTATAAATCAGCATTCTGGGGTTCATAAATACATGAGAATATATGCCTTTGTGGAAGGAAATGCATTCATGTTTTATTGCTCTACATCATATGCACAGTGGGAGTTGGAACAGTTCTTTCAGAGAGGGCTTCTCTCATCTGTTGTTAGCTGTCTTTCCATCTCTCTCACTCACTATCTGCTCCTCCCGTTCTCTCTGTCTTTTATGCATATTCCCTCGATTTCGTTTCCACTTTCATCATCACCATTGCTCAACACTTTTTGCGCCCACCATCTTCCCCTCTTCTCTCTCTCTCTCTCTCTCTCTCTCTCTCTCTCTCTCTCTCTCTCTCTCTCTCTCTCTCTCTCTCTCTCTCTCTCTCTCTCTCTCTCTCTCTCTCTCTCTATTTCAGACTTGTCTGTCGAAACCCTCCTCTCCCTCCTCTCACCTTGCTGTAATTCTCTCTGTCTTTATCAGTCCCTCTCTCTTATTTGCTCTTTCTCTCCCCCACTCCACTATCCCTGTATGTCTTTCTGTCTTTACCCCCACTGCCCCTGACTTCTTCCTGAGCTGATGCAGCAACCCATTTTTCGTCCCCATGGACTTCCTCTCCTCTCCTCTCCTCTCCTCTCCTCTCCTCTCCTCTCCTCTCCTCTCCTCTCCTCTCCTCTCCTCTCCTCTCCTCTCCTCTCCTCTCCTCTCCTCTCCTCTCCTCTCCTCTCCTCTCGTCCAGCCCTCTTCTCTTCTTCTCTTCTCTGCTCATACTGACATTCTCCCTCCAGCTCACTGACCGAAGCTCTCAGCCCTCAGCTCTCACTGTACCCCCCTCAGCCCTCAGTCTCACTGTACTCCCATGGGTCTCTAATCCTGGAGTAAAAAGCCTTAAACCCTATGATTCATGATATCTGACTCCTGCTGGGCTGCCTCTGCACATGCCACGCTCTACACGGCTCATTCCTAGAAATAGAGAGAGAGAGAGAGAGAGAGAGAGAGAGAGAGAGAGAGAGAGAGAGAGAGAGAGAGAGAGAGAGAGAGAGAGAGAGAGAGAGAGAGAGAGAGAGAGAGAGAGAGAGAGTGGTCGAGTTGGAGAGAGAGAGACAGACAGACAAACAGACATTATGGTACTCATATTATGGGTTAGGTTGCCAGTGTTCTTGATGATGACATACGTAATTTTGTTTTTAATGATATTTTGAGGGTAATGGAGTTTTTAATTCTCATTTCAATTTGTTTTGCATTAGAGAGAGCAAGGTCTTTGGGGCCTTTGATCAAAGACAATTAGCAACAACAACAAAAACAACAAACAGAAACTTACAAGTTGTGAAGTACAAGTTTATTTCTGTAGATGAGCTGACGTGAATGCTAAAATGCATTTTTGTTTGCACTGAATAGAACTGAGGGGGTCAAATCTCATCCCCCTCTAGTCCAAATACCAACTCCATAACCATTAGGTCACAGCTGCCTGGTGTGTGACCTACCACCACTCCTCTATCCACTATCTGTCCTCTCCTCTCCTGTCCTGCCTTATCCTGTCCTCTCCTTCCAAAGTCATTTGCCCCTTGTATGGATGGCATACCACCTCTCTGCTATTCATGAAAAAGACAGATCTCTGTTTGAGGCTGAGAGATGGCCAGGGAAGTCTCACACATACTCAGTGGAGGACTATTAGGAGGACTACTTTTGTGTTCCAGAAGTCTTTTGGAAAATAACTGTGTTCTTCTCGTTATTTGACCTAGCCACTCCATAGCTGTCTTTTATGAGGGAAGGATTGGAAGAAAGAAAGAAAAAGCACTGTGTGTTCTCATTCTTTGGCCTAGCAGAACCAAAATGCAAAGACTTCAGCAGAGAAACAGCATGAGCCTGACAAAGAAAGAAAGATAAGTAGTAAGGAAGAGCTGTAAAAAGAGTGTTAAACTTTTAGAGACACTAAATTCCACCACTTTACAATAAGAGCTGAAAAGCAGCCTGCCACTGTCAATGCTAACTTGAAAGAAAGAAAAAAAGAAAGAAAAATGTGTGTGAGAGAGAAAGAATGAATGACTCCCCTGCTGTACATCAGTCAGTAGGTTAGTGGTGCGCACATCCAAGACGCAGGTGCATGACAAAAGGCCAGAATACTGAAGTCTGATGAAGAGCGACTAGCTCGAAAGCGGTCACTTGAAAAAAATTAAAAAGCAACACAGGAGCAGTGTGCGGACATTCATCTTTGTTTCTACAGTCCCCTGCTGTACTATACAATCCTTAGAAACTTTGCATTGTCATTGTGGGCCTGAAATAATATAGAATAACAGATGGAAAAACAGACAGCGAGAAAGAAAGCCCTACTCACTGTATAGTCAGAGCTGAGAAATGGCATTGCCTCTGATAGTGTGGTCCTGGAAGGAAGATAGAGTCCTTCTCACTGTACAGACAGAGCTGAGCAGAGGCATAGTCTCTGAAAGTGTAAGTGAAAGTCCATCTGGGAAACTCCTACTGTCATTGTGACAGTATTCCACAACCCACAACGAAATTGCATTTAAGCCTCACCGGTGCAAGGGGGAAGCACCAAACTGTGGCGAAGGGAGCAGTGTGGTGTGAGGAAAGAAAGAGATTCAGCAAAAAGACAGAAAGCTCTTCTCACTGTACAGTCAGAGCTTTGCTGTGGCATTGCATTTGTCAGTGTGGACCCGAAAGAAAGAGAGTAAATTTCTCTCACAATATAAACTGGGACCTGTACTGTGGTATCGCCTGTAAGTGTGGTCTTGATTGAGTGCCATTGCCTCTGTCAGTGTGGACCTGAAAGAAAGACAGAAAGCCCTACTCACTGTAGTCAGAGCCATACTGTAGTGCTGCCTCTACTGGCAGGCTATGCGGTCGCCCCTGTGGAGGCTGAAGCCCTCAGGCGAGTGTTGCGCTAACACACTCACACAGGCCACAGTGTTGAACACAATATGGGGTGTCTTCCTGCCGAGAGATCACCAAGAGGTGCCGGGAGGGGGTGACAGGTCGATGTTAAGCAGCTTTCTTTCTTTCTTTCTTTCTTTCTTTCTTTCTTTCTTTCTTTCTTTCTTTCTTTCTTTCTTTCTTTCTTTCTTTCTTTCTTTCTTTCTTTCTGTCGCTAAAGTGGGAAACAATGCATGCTGCACATTGTGTTAGAAGCTGTCTTAATAATTACACTGTAATGCCGTGCTTGTGAAACTTAGATGTTTGTGAGTTTGTCATTAGTTTAACTGCCCTCCCATGCTCTGCTTACAGTTAGCACAAACCAATCAGAGTCCGTCATGGAACCTCACCGACAGGCTCAACCCAACTGAGCATGTTGAATTTATACCAAAATCGTGTCCCCTCACTTTGCTGACCCAAAGGCACTGCCGTCCTCCAACCTCAGTTCAGTTCAGTTCAGTTCAACTTTATTGGTACCCGAAGGTAAACTGGGTTTGCAGTATAAAAGAGAAGATGGCTGTCCTTACATCAGAACCACAATGACACATAAACATGGAGTCTAAAAAGACACATGTATGCTTCACAAAGAAAACACAAATACGCTTCCTCAAACATACCAAGAGACACCAAGCCAATTCTTACCACTTGTCCTCAATGCTAACCGACATCCAACTGTCAGGTTGTGGAGTTATCTTTTAAGTGCTCTACCTGTCAAATATTCTGATTCAGGAACATTCTAGAAGATTGAGCTTTGCTAGAGAGGTTCTAGAAAGGAGTCTCCAGACTGTTGCCTCATGGGTAAAAGTTAATGATCCTCCCCTCTGAGAACGTTAGCAGCCTGCTGGCAGCAACTCCAAGGCACATTATTTCCAGAGTGAATTGTCACTCTTAAAGGTCTACTACATGTAGATTATTAACCTCAGTTTTCCATTGCTTTATATTTCATTGATCTTTACACCTCCATTTAGAATGTTATGGAGCAATTATCCAGGCTTCATGGGCAGCCACCTGACAAGTGGCTGATATTGCCACTGTGTTGCACTGCAGGGACGAGCCAGGCTGGGGATGAGTGCAAGTTGGTGTTTTAATGAAGCTGGTAACAGGCAAGAAGACAATTTTCTTAGAACATTTTTTCCAAGACACCTGATAACAGCTCAGCAGCAGTTACCACCTTTTTATTTTCTCCTTTACCCTCTCTTTTTCCATGCTGGTAGTGTTTGCTTCACACTGTAGGCAAAATGCTCCAAGATGTTGTTTTGGGTGGGGTGGACGCCTAGGCTGTTGATGTATGCTGTTCCATGTAGGCCTATATGACTGATCATCCCATTGATTGACTGAGATAACATGGAAAATACTGTGCAAACAACACAACACAAACACCACAGCAGACACCACAACAGACAGTGCAAACAATGACAACAGTATTTCTACTTATCTCATCACACTGTATGTGTATGTGAGGCCATGCTCAAGGAACCTCAGTAGCAGACTAGGATGGGTAGAGGAGAGCATTACTGCTCATTCACTCCCCATAACCCATACATCTGTCAAGGTCACAAATTCAACCAGCAACCCCCTACCCCACCAAACTGTCTAACCAGCCGCCTCTCATTTGTTGGTTAGGAATCAAACTAGCAAACCTTGGACTACAGGCCCACAGTTCTGCTATAGTGAGAGTCAGCCCCATGACTGGACAGACCTGTGAGCCATTCCATTGATTGGTTTGGATAAGACCTCGCTTGATGAATCCTTGTGCAGAGCAGAAGTAAAATGTCAACGGGGATCAATAGGCTTGCCTGAGAGGGCCGGGAGGGAGGCTACCGTCTCTCTCTCTCTCTCTCTCTCTCTCTCTCTCTCTCTCTCTCTCTCTCTCTCTCTCTCTCTCTCTCTCTCTCTCTCTCTCTCTCTCTCTCATGCACACACACACACACACACACACACACACACACACACACACACACTCCTCCACGGACTGGCTCTCAGCAGGCTGCTTTACATCTCATTTTTTGCTATCGACCCGCTGTGGCACTGCAATTACACAGTGATTTTGTCACTTACTGTACCTTAAAATGCCGTCATTCCCACATAATCTTGTTTGCTTTCCCTGTAAGAGGTGCAAACAAATCAATGAAAAAGACTCGCTTTTTAACTATTTTGTCTCTCTTTCTCCCTTTCTCCTTCTCGCCCCCTCCCCTCTCTCTGTCTGTCTCTCTCTCTCCCTCTTTGTCTGAATACTGTCTCTTTGAGACACAGCTGCAGCAGTTTATTTCTTTCCCCAACAGCAGGACCTGAATGAGGATTCTGCTCAGACAGCTAGGCTAATTAATCCTTGGTAAATCCTCTACTTTAAGGGTGAACAGTCTGACAGTGCAAAGTCGGGATTGGCAAAGCAGAGTTTCTGCTACCATGTCGCTGTCGAGCTGTGGTCCATTCTTGGCTTACTGAGTGTCGTTTGATCCTTGAGACATGTGGAAAGTAGAGCAATTACCGAGCAAGTCTCTGGACCCGCGTTAAAGACACGCTTGATGTCTAAATTAGAGGGGGCGTCCTTCTCATTCAAGTTTCTACAACAGACTCAGTTCAGCCCACAGAGAAAGACTGAAAAAAAAGGAAGCAAACCTGGGAATGTCAGAGAGGCAGATGAAAAGACATAAAGAGAGAGAGAGAGAGAGAGAGAGAGAGAGAGAGAGAGAGAGAGAGAGAGAGAGAGAGAGAGAGAGAGAGAGAGAGAGAGAGAGAGAGAGAGAGAGAGAGAGAGATACTGTAGAGAGAGTGCGATAGAAAAAAAGGAATTAGAGTTTAGTTTCCCCATTAGAGCAGCATTAGTACTACCACTACCACTAGCAGCACAACTACTGGGCAGTCATGGGTGAGTGGTTAGGGCGTCAGACTTGCATCCCAGAGGTTGCCGGTTCGACTCCCGACCCGCCAGGTTGGTGGGGGGAGTAATCAACCAGTGCTCTCCCCCATCCTCCTCCATGACTGAGGTACCCTGAGCATGGTACCGTCCAACCGCACTGCTCCCCATGGGGCGCCACTGAGGGCTGCCCCCTTGCACGGGTGAGGCATAAATGCAATTTCGTTGTGTGCAGTGTACACTTGTGTGCTGTGGAGTGCTGTGTCACAATGACAATGGGAGTTGGAGTTTCCCAATGGGCTTTCACTTTTCACTTTACTGCTACCACTACTACTAATGTTATTACTAATACTACTACTAATACTATTCAATAAGTTCACTGACTACAGAAGCACAAGGTGCACTGTGTAATACGTTTTGTAATTTCTTTCCAGAATGCATGCTGCCCATTCATAAATGTTACCTTTTTCATGAATACTCACCAAATTAAGTAGTCCCCTACCGTTATATATTACAACTGGAGAAAATGCACTTTTCATGAAATGATTCTCAATGTCCGCCATTTTCAATTCATAGAAGTAGACATTTTTAGCTGCAAAACTTGTTGTACTTTGGCCATACTAGTAAATATGTTATTTAGTAAATATTCATGAAAAGATAGGCAGCAGAGTTTCAATGAGGATCATAGCTGCAATACCCACTCTGGCCACCATCATACACAGTGCACCTTTACACGTAAAGAAATAGATTCCTCTCAGCGTGAAAAGCAGCAGGATGTCTCCAGTGGCCATCCTTGCCCGAGAGGTTGAACACATTTTGATTTTTTAGAGCTTGAGGGTTGTAGACACACACGCACGCATGCACGCACACACGCACGCAGGCAGGCACGCACGCACGCACGCACACACACACACCATCTTTCTCTCTCTTTCTCTGTCTCTGACACTCTTCATGGAGATCGAAAGAGTTGTCAGAAAATCAAAATGGTGTGATGACTAGCTGGAAGGTCACCCGTCAAGCACGCTGCCCGTCCCTCTGCTCCCCAGGGGACCAGGAGGCTTTAGTAGTGGCATCAAACGTCTCCAAGTGGCCTGGCTGCACATAAACCACTTTTATGTGGAGGATTCTCTTCTAAGAACTCCAGGCCAACTTCTCTAATCCAAAGTATTATCATTCCATGACGTCATTGCTTAGGCACACTATGGACACCATGTTTCTGTCAGTGAATGTGAGACTCTGAGAAGGGAAGGAAGGAAGAGGGGGGTGAAACAAGGGGTGTTAATTATTACATTTCATGTAATGTTTTTGCAACACCTTTTTTAAATTTAGATATCCGAAGACTGTGCAGGGCGACAGACTTCCCACAACAAGTTTTATAAATTACTTTTTGACGTGTGAGTGAGCACCTGCCAGCTCTTCTTTTGGTGTGTTGTGTGTTGTGATGTGAAATCTTCATTAGATTCAGTGAGTTTGTCAGCACAGCAGGGCTACTGGGCAATTGCAGCGTTATGGACGCGACATTTGGACTAAAAATGTCAACTAATGATCTAGTTACTTTATCTTCTTTCCCAGTATTTAAAGAAATGTTGCACACTGAGGAAGGCACATGGCGAAACGCGTCTGTGCACAAAAATAAAGAAAAAAAATTGATGCAAGGTGCGCCCCCCTTTTCTTTGATTCTAAGTATTCATTTGGGACAGCACCCTTAAAAGTTATCAAGAAATCTGAGTGAAGCCTGCTACCTACTTGATTTATGTTTTAAAGACCTCAAATATTGATATATAAGTGATAGGGAAAAATAATTCCCTTGCACATGCGCTATGGATGTGACAGAAAAAATACCCCGTTTCTCAGGTGACTACTTACGTTCATCGAACTATGTGAAGCTGTAAACATAACATCGGGGCAGGGGGGTGGGGGGGGCATACATGTAGTTGTATGTGTCTTAGAGAGATGGACAGAGTGAGTTAGAGAGATATGCATGCGTGTGTGTGCGTGCGTATATCTTAGTGACAGAGGGACAGCGAAGCTGCCAATCCTTCTGTCACTCTGTCGTTTGTGATCTTGAGATCTCCTTGCTTCAAGCATTCGTCCAGATGACTGGAGCAATATACTTCACAATGTCATAGTTCTAAAGCTAGATTTATGCTTCGGACGCATAGCCTCTGCGTCCGTCCGTTTTCTGTCTGTGTGAGTCCACGCCCCCCTCGCAGAGGCTCTGCGCCCGTCGTCGAGCGCCTCGAAAAAAACGAACTATCCGTCTGACGGACAAGGTGGACGCAGACAAAAAGGCGCTATGATTGGTCGTCTCACTACTTCCTTGTTCTTGTGGCAGCGCAATGCCGATAGTTCGTGAGAGCAGAGCTGTATTCTGTTAAAACTATATTAATGTCTTGTGTGTAAATGTGTGTAGCCTAAATACACAAAGCTACAACCTAAGTAACAAACAATGCATCAGTTGAACACTCGTGGCACAATGCCTGCGGTTTTACTACCGTAGCTTCCTCCACCGAATGTTAAACACACATCAACTGTTTACCTGCTTGCATTTTCTGCTCGTGAAAACAGACTGGGTATGTCAAATAATGATACCAGTACATTGCCTTTGCAATTTGTGTGAAAATACCTAGCTAACCGGGCTAGAAAGCAACATTGCTTAATAATGACCGCAGTGCTTACAATGTAGTGAATAATCGCGCAATTTCAAATGTGGCTGGTGACGAGACCTCGGACCTCGCAGACCTCGCAGATGCATGAATACTAAGTTGGTTCGTGGCCACTCCCACACGACTTTTGATGAGTGCAGTAGCAGAAGTCTAATCTGATCTTTAGGCTGGAAAAGGCTATCATACTGCCTGATAGATCTGCATAATCAGAACATCCAGTCATCATCATCCATAGATTTGAGTTAAATGGACATTTAACATTAAGCTAAACACATAAGACCAATTACAGGATTCGTCATTGGGTGCACTCTTCCCTAAAGATGTTGCACTTGACTGGAGTCTTGATGCTGTGGTACAACACTGTGGTTATGAGAATGCTGTTTTAATGAGACTAGATCATGTTTTGTGTGGCCCTCTCCTCTTTTCTATCAACCCCTCCAGTCTGTTGTTCCCTCTCTATCACCCCCTTCTCTCTATCTCTTCATTAGAATACTAATGTTCCTTCTTTCCCTTCTCTCCCTCTCCATCTCTCTCCTCCATCTGCCTTTCTTTCTTCCTCCTTCTCTCCTCCATTTCATCCCTTTCATGCATCTCTCCCTCTCTCTGTCTCTCTCTCTGTCTCTCTCTCTGTCTCTCTCTCTCTCTCTGTCTCTGTCTCTGTCTCTCTCTCTCTCTCTCTCTCTCTCTCTCTCTCTCTCTCTCTCTCTCTCTCTCTCTCTCTCTCTCTCTCTCTCTCTCTCTCTCTCTCTCTCTCTCTCTCTCTCTCTCTCTCTCTCTCTCTCTCTCTCTCTCTCAGGTCATCTAAGGCCTTATCAGACCCTTTAGCCTCTCCAGCCCAGTCACACTTCATAGAGGATCTTACTGGCTGACGCTGAGCTCAACTTCACAAGTCAACGAGTCCTCAGATGCCAGCTTATAGTGTATGTGTGCGTACGTGCGTGTGCGTGCGTGCGTGCGTGTGTGTGTGCGTGCGTGCGTGCGTGCGTGCGTGTGTGTGTGCGTGTGTGTGTGTGTGTGTGTGTGTGTGATTTCAGAGGGCAGCTTATGGTGTGTGTCATGGCATTCAGGGCTCACTTTGAAGCCTCATGCTGAGGGCCCTTCTAACATGCTGGTTAGAGAGAGAGGAAAATTAGTGTGTGTGTGCGCGAGTGTGTGTGAGTCAGAGTTGAAGAGAAAGAAACCTAGAGAGAGAAGGAAAGGGAGAGTGAGAGAAGAAAGATACAAAGAAATTTGGTTCGGGGGTAATCATGCCCAACAAAACATAGACGGAGAAGGCGGATTCTTAATCTTCTTCTTCCACAGCTGTAGTGGGCTGAATCTCTGGTACCAGTGGTTCCGAGAGGTGCAGCAGATAACTAAACTAAATGTAAATCTAAAACTAAGAAACTAAATCTTGAGGTGTGTGTTGATACGTATTGTAAAACGCTGAAAAGGACAAAATGTCCGTCTGGTTGTCATGCTACCCAATCAATCACATCTAAAAATAACAATAATCACAATAAACGTGAATGAGATTGCAGCTTTTCTCTACTAAATGAAATCTGTGGTACCCACTCAAATATTGTAAGGAACTCAGACTGACATGCTCTTACTGTCAACCAGCCAACTCTCAACCCCTACCAGAGGCACCACAGCCGAGCACACACACTGCTAACATGCAACTACACTGCACACGCTAGTTGTCATGTCTCATCAGCTGCTTTGGGGGCAAAGAGGGAACACAGGTGAATAATGCAGATTATGGTTTATATTTTCATAATTTAAAGATAAGTTGAAGTTCTGTCAGATGAACACACACCTGATCATTTCACAGCTTCTGTAATGTTCCATGTTTGGACTGTGGGGGGTCTGGGAATTCCAACCACACACACACACACACACACACACACACACACACACACACACACACACACACACACACACACACACACACACACACACACACACACACACACACACACACACACACACACACACACAGCGGCGTAGAACAGGGGGGGAAAACCCTGACTCATTCTTAGGGCCCAGACCACCTGGGGGGCCCACCGGGGGCCCTCCAATGGAAAATGATTTTCTTATTTCGTTTTTTTAAACATTATTTTTAAAATAATAATAAAATAGGGGGGTGGGGGGGGGGTGTGTTGGGTAGGTTGGGGTGTGTGTAGGGGGGCCCATGGAAGAGGTCGTTCCTAGGGCCCCAAATTTGGTGCTACGCCCCTGCACACACACACACACAGTTGTGTGGGGCCATATCATCTAATTGTAAATGGTGGTACCCTCAGCATGGTACCGTCCCGCCACATTGCTCCCTAGGTGCGCCATTGAGGGCTGCCCCCTTGCACGGGTGAGGCATAAATGCAATTTTGTTGTGGTCAGTGTTCACTTGTGTGCTGTGGAGTTCTGTGTCACAATGCCAATGGGAGTTGGAGTTTCCCAATGGGCTTTCACGCTTTCACTTACAGTATAAGCCTGCCAACGGCACTCTTTTAAGCAATAAGCCACGAGAGGCCGTGGGTTACGCTCGATTGATAACGGCCAAGGGGAGTGGGGTACGACACGAAGCGGAGTGCCGTAAACGTCCCCTTGCCCGTTATCAATAGAGCGTAACCCACGGACTCAAGTGGCTTATTGCTTATCTAACACTGTTACACTTAATTGCTGACCAAATTTCTTTAAAAACGCTTTAATAACAATTAATTTGATCCGTTGCGGTTGAGGAAGTGATTGTGGTTACCCCGGCAACGTTACTCGGCGTGCGTGTGTGCGTTGCACTGCCAGACACACACTCTCTACAAAAACTCAACAAGGAGGTGATAAACACCGCAGGAATGAAATGTCTTTGCAATCACACTGATACCCCAACCACAGATGGTGCAAAAATGTGCTCTTCTTGCAGACTCCCTACCCCAACTGCAACATATTCTCATTACCGACGTAGATGTGCTTGGTCTGACTTGGACGCGCATAGAATCTTCAGGTGGAAGGTGTAGGTTTACACTCGATTGACCACAGCTATCAGCCAATCAGAATCGAGAACCGGACCGCACAGTGTTAGATAATCTTAATAAGACATTTTATTATTAATGCCCCTCAATGGCAACTGGGCTGTATAACCCCCTTTGAGAAACAGTAGTCTAAGCTGAAACCCCTGTACAGGCCAACAGCAAAAAGCCTGCCTGAAACAATATTCATGAGCTCAGTTCTTCAGGAGTATAAATAAGAAAAACCATAACCCATTAAGGGATATATTTGGAATGCTTTTCCCTGCCATGCAATCCCTAAGCAAGCATGCCACCTCACTCCTTACACACACGTACCGAGTGGGGTGCAGTGCAGTGCATTGCCACTCAATATGGAGTGGAGCGGTGCAGTGTGGTGTGGTACCTTGGGACTGTGCATTGCTGAGCGTTGCTACTCTGTGGAGAGGGGTATAGTACTTTGTGGTGGGTTGGGTGCAGTGCTGTGTGGTGCAGTGTGGAACTGTACAGTGCTGAGCGGTGTGGTGGGGTGTGCTGTGTAATTATTGTGCGATGGGAATTGAGTGATTGCATTGGCACTGTGGATACATGAATGAAGCGGTACTCTGGTGCTGTGCTGTGGTTGGAGTACTGTGTAGTACATTATTGTGTGAAATGATGTACTGCAATGTGGTGTCATTTGGTAGTTCTGTGTGGTGCTGTCTGGTCTGGTGTGGTGTGGTGTGGTGTGGTGTGGTGTGGTGTGGTGTGGTGTGGTGAGGAGTGGTGTGGTGTGGTGAGGACTGGTGTGGCATGGAAGTGAGGAAGACAGGAAGACGTATGAAAATAAAGGAAGTGAGGGAAAATAGAACAGAGAGGTATACCTACAGTGGGAATGAGGGAGATAAAAAAGGAAGAGAGAGGAAGACAAAAGGCCTTGAGAAAGACAGGAGGATAGAAAGAGGGACATGTTACAGAAGGAAAGAAAATAATATAAAATGAGTGGGAGGTGGACAAGAGAGTAGAAGAGAATTGAACATTCCTACAGTGAGAATGGGATGAAAATAAAGAGAGAGAAAAAGGAAAGAGTGAACAAGAAAGACTTGTGCCCACAGAGAGAAGGGTGGAAGACGGGAGGAAAGAGCAGGGACAGAGTATGGAAAAGAAAGAGACATGTTTACAATCAGTGACAAAGAGTAGAAGATGAAAACAGAGGAAAGGAGAGCAAAGGTGGAAGAGAAGGGGACAGATAGATGAAAAGAGAAGAAGATGAAGTGTGGGAAGAACTGTAGAGGACAAAGAAAGATGGTGATGCATTAGAAAAGTGAGTGAGACCTCTCTTCCTCCTGTTCCAGCATCTACTTCTCAGCACTCCTGTGTGACTGAGTGGAGGAGAAAGAGACAGGTGTATAGGAAGATTAGTGGTGAACAACAGATAGGATACATTAGGGGTAAGAGATAGGAGGTGAACAACAGTAGAAGACAACAGAAAGATTTGATGTGAAAAAAAGAGTGAAAGAGGATATGAGCTCTTTTCTTCCTGTCTTTTCAGGATATGCTTTTTAGCACTCTACGTTTGTCTGCTGGCTTCTGCAAATGCTATGACTGACTGCTCCTCTGTAAGATGTGTCTGTGTGTGGGCTGGATGGCATCAGCAGTGGCAGTGGCAGAGGAAGAGGAGGAGGCGTTCGTGCTTTCCTTCATTCAATTTTAAAGACTTTACTTCAACCTTTCCTTTATCCTCAGAGCTCATCTTCTCTGTCTGTGATGTCATGGCCAAGTCTTATAGTCTGCCATCAGCCACCTACACACACTGAGGCACTAGTGTAATGGGATTGTGCAGTGTATGGAGGAGTGCGGACACACACACGCACGCACGCACGCACGCACGCACGCACGCACGCACGCACGCACGCACGCACGCAAGCACACACACACACACACACACACACACACACACACACACACACACACACACACACACACACACACACACACACACACACACACACACACACACACACACACACACAGAGAGCACACACACACAGATGGACCTTGTGTCGCAGCATATTGATCTGGAGGAGTGAGAGTGCGTGCGTGCATGTGTGCACGTGTGTGTGCCAGCAGGAGTAGCTGTGCCTGTCTAGAGTATCAATTAGAATAATTCTCTCCTCTCCTCTCATCTTCTCTCCTCTCCTCTCGTCTCCTCTAGCCTGTTCACCCTTCTCTATATACTGTGTGTGTGTGTGTGTGTGTGTGTGTGTGTGTGTGTGTGTGTGTGTGTGTGTGTGTGTGTGTGTGTGTGTGTGTGTGTGTGTGTGTTTGTGTGTGTGTGCGTGCGTGCATGCGTACGTGTATGCGTTTGTGTGTGTGTTTGTGTGTTTAGTGGGATATAGTGTGCATACTTGTACTTGACAGTGTGTGTGTGTGGTTGTCTGTGTCTCTCTTCTGTGTGTGTGTGTGTGTGTGTGTGTGTGTGTGTGTGTGTGTGTGTGTGTGTGTGTGTGTGTGTGTGTGTGTGTGTGTGTGTGTGTGTGTGCGCGTGCGCGCGTGTGTGTTTCTCTCTGTTTCTTCTTCTCTCATCCTTTGTCTCTCTCTGTGGACATGAACATGTTCATCTTCAAAGTCTGTCTGCTGCTTTCCGGCTTCAGTGAGTGCACCGCCTCCTCTTGGGGCGAGTTGACTCAGGCTGGAAGTCTGTTGCCTGTTCCATTCTACGGACTGTCGAGCAGATGGGTGTGGGAAGAACCTTGTTCTTGTTTTTGAACCCTAATGTCTTGAATTACAGTGGACACCCTGTTTTTTTAAAATACACTTTTTCACTGTACAGAGAGGCTAATATGTCTTTATATGTGTCTGTTTTTATATCCCCGAAACGCGAAGCCGCGTAAGGTCTTTCGTGTTAACGCTATAACTTTTGAATGGATGTTTGGATTTGTCCCAGATTTTTTGGGTGTATGCTCTAGGGCAGGTTCATGAACTGATTCGAGTTTGGAGGTCAACACTTTCAAGATGGCTGAATTCAAGATGGCCGAATTATTGTTTGGCCCATAACTACTGACCGGGTGGATGGATTTGTCCCAGATTTTGTGTGTGAATGCTCTAGGGTAGGTTCATGAACTGATTCGAGTTTGGAAGACAACACTTTCAAAATGGCGGAATTTTCATTTGGCCCATAACTTCTGACTGGGAGGATTGATTTGCCCCGTAACACCTTATTTTAATGGTTCACCATTTCAGTGAATCTACCATATTAAGTACAGTGTAATAACCAATGTAACAATATTTAATACCATGTAATACTAGTGTAATACCAGTGTAACAATATGCAATATCAGGTACAGTGTAATAACGAGTTTAACAGTATGCAATACCATGTAATTTAGTGTAATACCAGTGTAACAATATGCAATACCATGTAATACCACTTACGCACAAACACATGATGTAAGTTAAAACAAATGGCGGTGTTACACTGGTATTACATTGTATTAATAAATATTGTTACACT
The DNA here is from genome assembly GCF_034702125.1 of Engraulis encrasicolus. NCBI lineage: Eukaryota > Metazoa > Chordata > Actinopteri > Clupeiformes > Engraulidae > Engraulis > Engraulis encrasicolus. The sequence continues at coordinate 54,786,453 of NC_085866.1, forward strand.
GGTTATTACACTGTACCTAATGTGGTATATCCACTGAACCATTAAAACAGTATTACCATTTGCCCCATTTTTTGCTTAATTTTCACAATAGTCGTTTGGTTTTAAGCCTATGCACGTCATGTCACGTCTGTATGTATCATATACGTTTACGAAATGGTGGACGGGAGTGGTAGGAATGATGGGGGACTGGAAGCGTTGCGTTTCGGGGATATACAAACCCCAACTCCGATGAAGTTGGGACGTTTGGTAAACAGTGAATAAAATCAAAATGCTATCATTTTCAAAACATTCAATCTATTCATTAGATGGAGAATAGTGAAAAGACAACATATTAAGTGTTAAAACCGAGAAAAAATATTGTTTTGGGGGACATATGTACTCATTTCTAATTTGATAAATCCAACACGTCTCAAAAGAGTTGGGACGGGGACAATAAATGGCAGAAAATGTCGAGGAAGACTAAAAACAAAACAAAAGACAACACTTAACAGTTAAATACATTAACCGATGAGATGATTTTATATAAAAAAACAGTGTTAATTCCTATCTTGGACATGATTTCACCAGCTTAAATGGTGGGTGTATTCCTTGTCATGTTTTGCAATGTTTTCCTTTCTGTAGTGCTTACAGTGTGACAGGTCTTGACCAAAAACCCACCATTTTATCACCTGCTGGTCCTTATGATGGAGCCAAACTGTTAAAACATAGTAGAGCATGCAATTTGACCTTACTATGTGGCAGTAATCGAAGATCTCCCTTCAAAATATAATGTATGAGTGGCTTTTCATGCTGTTTAAAACCCATTTATACCATTCAGCACTGTATTTAACTCTACAGATGAGTGAGAACATCTTAACCAATGCACTACTGCATCCGCATGCCATCATGGAGGCTGACTTTTGAAGCTAGCACTAACACAAGTTGGATGGTCCATTTTCACTGTAGCACAGGATGTGCAATGCTCTATTATTGTCAAAAAGAATGGACTTCTACAACTTCTGCTGACTTCTGTAAGCAAAGGACAGTTTCCCATGTCTTCTGGGTCTATTTCAAGTGAGCTCAGGTGCTTAGGAGAATGTTAAACCCCTGTATCATTTTCATGCATCAAGCATTCTTAATATGGTCAATTTTCAATAGCTCTAGCACTCCAGGAATTAGAGTGAGACTACAGCCAATATATATTTCATGATGTCATGAACCTATACAATGATTTTATTAACAAAAATATGTCTTATATACACTCAATCGTGGTAAATCAAAGGGAATTCAAAAATGTATAACTATGGTAATTATTCCCTTTGCATCTTTAATTCTGAGTGACTCAGCCTCTCTGTGATGATCTTATACCTGGACACCTATATTGTCCGTCAGTACAATTCATTTTGAAATGTTCTTCTTTGTTGTTTTATATTATTTGGATGTTTACTAAATTTCACTGGTCCCCGTCCCAACTCTTTTGAGACGTGTTGGATTTATCAAATTAGAAATGAGTACATATGTCCCCCAAAACAATATTTTTTCTCGGTTTTAACACTTAATATGTTGTCTTTTCACTATTCTCCATCTAATGAATAGATTGACTGTTTTGAAAATGATAGCATTTTGATTTTATTCACTGTTTACCAAACGTCCCAACTTCATCGGAGTTGGGGTTTGTACCTTAAGCAGTCGAAGGCGACTGCACAGGCAGTCTAGTTTAACCTTTACATTTGGTTGTCTTTTTGAGCTGGCCATGGAAAAGCCTCTGCCTTGCCTTTCTTTGAACCTTCTCGTGTCCAGGCTCACTACTCTGGGAGAAAGGGTAAGGATTTCTGGTCCAGAGTTCTGGAGTTTATGAACATGAAGTAGTTAGCTGACCAACTCATTCCTCTTGCAATTGCATTGTCTCCCAGCTCCTTGTGAAATGGAGGGCCAAACTAACAAATGGTGCAGGCGTTCAGTAGCCTAGGGGGTTATGCTGCCTGAACTGTAGCGATCATTTCCCTTATCTGTCTCTGTCTTCTAATTTGAGGGGTCGTTCTGGAATCTTTTTAGAATGTTATAATCAGTGTTGGGCAAGTTACTTTGAAAAAGTAACTAGTTACTAGTTACTAGTTACTTCTCCAAAAAAGTAACTGAGTTACTTCCTGGGTTACTCCGGTATCAAAGTAACTAGTTACCAGTAAAAGTAACTATTGCGTTACTCGCCCCCCGGCCATGTTTCATAAACCACATAGAGAAGGACGGTAAAGACAGGTGACGTTACAAACAATTTATTGCAACATAATAAACCAAAGCCACTGGATGGACAAAATATATATTTTTTTTAATAAAAGAAAATAACACATTTTAATAGTCTTATTTAAAATCAACTGAAAATGTGCATGTTAAATCCAACTTTAAATTAGTACTAAATGTAGTATTTACATTTTAATTAGGCCTATTACTAAATGCTACCCTTTCAAACAAGACTACGATTACGTCATTTTGTAGTTCACAGAGTCGTGAAGCAGTAAAAGACGCGACCTGTGACGCGACCACAAAATGCGGAAGTAGCCACTCACCGTCTTTGACTCGAAGCGTGCGAGTTGAGTTTGTGTTGTTATCAGCGAACTATCAGCGAGCTATTTCATCGTGGTTAGTGAGAAGTTGAATCATGATGAAGTTCTGAGCATGTTATTTACCTATTCTGACTCTGAAGGACCGTTTTTATCTCACGAGGAGGATAATGATCGGACGAGCACTCTTTGTTTACCGCGGCGAAACTTCCGAAGGCAGTGATGCCGACATGCGAAGCAAGGATGTTCTCTAAGCACACACACACATTTAAACTCACTCTGTGACTTTATCCTATCTCAAGTGAGTCGGTGGTAGTGGCGAATGCAGTCGTAGTGTCCATACAGGTATTGGTGGAGGAATTAGGGGTGAGAGAAGTGGGTCTGGTAATGTTAGCTTGCGCTCCCTCCATTCAGCCCCCGGTGATGCGGATAGCCACCTATCCGGACGCAAACGCAATAATCCTGGGATCAGACAAACACTGTTCACCAAGCAGCACACACACACTCATTCTGTCCCTCTTTCTGACTTCTACTGGGTGAATGGCAGCGGCGAACGTGGCCATATGACCGTATGGAGAGGTTTTGGTAATAGAACGCACGGTGACGACGCATAACAGTAACGTGCCGTAACGGAGTGTATGAAATTGTAACGGCGTTATACTGACAGTAAGAATAATTAGTTAGATTACCCGTTACTGAAAAATGTAACGGCGTTAGTAACGCCGTTTATTTAAACGCCGTTATTCCCAACACTGGTTATAATACTAGGCGTCACTTTTAGCCACCCCCATTAGGTATGTATACATGGGCACTTCTGATTCGATTAGAATAGGGATATTTTTCGAATCCGATCAGGAATTCCCTTGTATACGGCCCGATCGGACTAGATTTCTTTGATCGGATCAGAATTCTAATCGGACTAGAAGAGGTGGTGTAGTCCGATCAGATGGTCCATGTATACACTCTGTATACATACAGTATATGTGCGCATGGCAGGTATTCGAACGTTTGAAGTCAATGTAATGTATACTCTTCATTCCGATCAGACTAATCGGATCAGATCTATTCCGATCGGCGAAAAAAGCGCCATATATATAGAGCTAATAGCTGTGAGTGTAAAATACACTTGGCCTATGTCTAAAATCTTTCAATCGAAAATCTCGAACTAAAGGAAAATGTTAAACCAGAATGGAGAGTGTTGCACAAGTCACCTTTAAATGTGGGGATCTACAATGGAGAATTCTTCATGGTGTGGTTGCAGTGAATTCTTTTGTTTCTGCGCTAAACCCTGAGATAGGCCCAGAGTGCCCCCTTTGTTCTCAAAGAGAAACCATTTTTCATGCCTTTATGCAGTGTGTAAGGCTGAGACCCTCATTAGCTGTTTTATCTTTGCTTTTTCCAATGCTGAATAAGCCTTTTTCCTTTTATCATGTTTTTGTGGTAGCCCTACGAAATATGTGCATAGACGGTGCAATAAGTGTCAACTGTATAATGGCACGTATATGCACATATGTTAGCAGAAGGAACACAATTGAAGACAGTTGTGGTGATATTGTGTTACTTTTGCTGCTCTTGTGGGTTCTCATTTTTTAGATGATTTTCATTATAAACACATAATGGTGCTTTGCGCTTTGTGAACAATGTCTTCTTGCCTGGCTGAGATCTGAATTTTTAATGTATCTTCTGCAGTTTTGATTGTCACCTCATAGCACAATTGTGCTTCTGTATTCCAAGTACCTATGTAATAAAGGTAGCTTAGTAAGCCCCACCAGCCAGCGGCCAAAATTATATTTGCCTGCGAGTGGGTCTAGCCCCCCCATGCCCCATGCCCTGAAACTGGCAGACCAATCACAACGCAGGAGATTTGTTTTGATTTGTTTTGAATCTTTGCATGCAAAATGTACGGGGTTTTGAGCGAGTGACGACAAAGCGTTGGCCAATAGGCACAGACACAGTTTGAAAAACAACGGGCTGTTCTTATCAACAATCTTCCGATGTCTCATTGATCAGAGCCAGACTAAATATTCACATTTAATCTCACATCTAGTCAGGCTGGCCAGGCTATAATAAAGGTGTTTTGGAATGCCAATTCTCTCTCTGTCTCTCTTTCTCCCTCTCTCTTTCCCTCTCTCCATCTCTGTCCTCAGGCAGTAATGGTTACTCTTTCTCAGCCTCAGCCTCAGTCTCTGTTTACTGATTCCCACACACACCCTCTATTCTACCAGATCCTATCCAATCCTACACTTCTCATATGCTTAAAGACAAAGCAGTAATGACAGAAACAGAAAAGGCTGTGTAACAGCTTTTGGAAGCAGTGCTGAAACAAGATATTTTTTAGCAAGTTTCACAAACATTGGCAGAAACATTCATGTGTGTGTACATTCATTCAATATTCATGTATTTTCTACTTTTGAGTGCCAAGAGTTGTACATGTTGTGTTAACATAGTTAAATTAGGCTTTTTATTAATTAATTTTAGACAATGTGTTATTTTTTTCCGCCATTGTATTTTTTCCACCAAGCATTCCAAAAATGCTACGCTGTTCAATGAAGATGCTCTTAGCTGTCCACGACCATCGTAGCTTTTAACTGCCAGTAATAGCTCACCTGCCGAGCTATGAAGGCAGCATAGGAGAGATAGCAGAGAAGACAACTGTCTATGGGAGAAACGGACGGTGCGACCCCAAGTTGAAGTGTCCACATACAAAATCCCTCCCCTACAGCGTTCAGATTGCCTTTCAGATAAGTAAAACTACACAGTCTTCCTGCGCTAGTAGGCTAGTAGGTCTTGATGCTATGAAATTAGGTTATATGTTGTAATCGTTTCCTGCGTTATCTTTTTTAAGGACTTTTATTATTGTCTTTTTTATGTGTGCGCAGTCTGTGCACTTTCTCACGTGAGCACCCCAAAAAATTGGTGCCTTATGGCAGCCTCCAGAGCTAGTGCGTGATTGTGGGATTGTGTATGTATGTGTGTGTAATGTGTATTTTGAAAGTGCTTTGAATTCAACATAGTCGTGATACTGCGCTATACACTATAAATACATGTTGTGTTGTATTGTATTGTATTGTATTGCATTGTATTGCATTGTATTGTATTCTGGCCTAAATAATTCAGAACACTCTGGAAGGAAAAAAAAGTCATGCAGGAAGCCGACTGGTTGTTTAGAAGATCTGACTGCACCAGTTTTGCATCTCTCTTTCTCTTTCTGCATCTGATTTAGAGGAGAGATATTTGATTAGGGTCTCAACATTAAGTGGTCATCGCATTGTATCACATACTGTAATTAGTGCAGGAACACACACGCACGCACGCACGCACGCACGCACGCACGCACACACACACACACACACACACACACACACACACACACACACACACACACACACACACACACACACACACACACACACACACACACACACACACACACACACACACACACACACACACACACACACACACACACACACACGGCAAGGCAAGGCAAGGCAAGTTTATTTATATAGCGCATTTCATACACAGGTGCAACTCAATGTGCTTCACAAAGTTAACAAATGTAAATGAAAGGAAACAGGGAAGAAAGAAGGAAATGAATTAGAGTCAAAAAGCATTTAAAAACATTAAGATAAAACATAAGGTACACACACACACACACACACACACACACACACACACACACACACACACACACACACACACACACACACACACACACACACACACACACACACACACACACACACACCACACATTGTCAGAGGAAAAACCTCTGACTTCCTATGCATCATTGGGCTCATTAGTGCAGGGAAGCACACAGGGCTTTTGTTTGTTAATGAAAATGGCTGCTTTACATGAACAAACTACTAATGAGAGAATCAGCATTCTTCCTCTGGTCCCTCACTCTCCTCCTTCCTCCTGGCCTTTCCTCTTCATTTCTCTCTCGTTTATCTGCTGTCTGTTCTCCATGTCTTCCTCGCTTCCACCTCACCACCATGTTTGTGTGCTCTGGCGTGCACAGAGGAGGCAAGTGAAGATTCTCCAAGCCTGAGGAATATGTGTTGAGATGATGTGATGAAGGTAGGTAGTGAGGTTGGAGGATGTAGAAGAGAGTGAGTTTTCTTCTTTCTTTCTTTCTTTCTTTCTTTCTTTCTTTCTTTCTTTCTTTCTTTCTTTCTTTCTTTCTTTCTTTCTTTCTTTCTTTCTTTCTTTCTTTCTTTCTTTCTTATTGCACCATGAAGGTCCCATTGAGTTACAGTAACTCCTCTTCCAAGAATTCCTGCCCTGATTGTCACCATGAGGAGTGTTCATAGTCATGCTGGGGAGTTGTATTTGAGCTGGACTGTGTGAGGTAGAGAGGTTAAAGGATGCAGAGAGGAGATTCTCTCCAGGGAGGTAGCAGTGATGTGGAGGTGTGTTTTACGAGGTGCAATTGGGAGGTTGGGGGCGGGGGGGATTACAGAAGAGTGATCTTCTTCAGTGGGCATAGTATTGGAGGGGAGGTGTGTTTGACATATGGTAGGCTATGTGTGAGAGATGAGGAGGTAGGGGAGAGAGTGATTCACTCCTGGCTGGTTTTAGTAGTGAAGTAGATGTGTGTTTGAAGTGGACTGTGAGGTATAGAGGGTGACTCACCGCAAGCTCTTGCATGATGACTGATGGAGAGGTTTTCCACTGTACAGTAAATGGACAGATAAATGGAAGGAGCTTTTTAGCCCATAAAACAATATAATGCCTCCAGCAACTGTGTTCAGGTCAACTTGCTATTAACCAACACCCACTCCACCCCTTTCCTTATATTCTTTATTCTGAAGGTTAAGGGGGTTAGGGTTCAGATATGGAGAGGGCGGGGGTGACAGTTGAGTTGAGGGAGTTTGGTGCTAAGTGCATTAAAGGCTATGGAGGTGAGAGACTTTGAGGGGGTTGAGGGATTGGGGGGTTGGTGGGTTGTAGCAAGACTGGTTGCTGGTTGAGTGATGCCATAGGAGGCCTTTTGGCTTTATCCTTTTCGAGACCGGGGTCATTGTGAGGGTAGGGGAGTAACCCTCCACCATGTGGACTAAGGAATGTACTTTTTGCATGTCCAAGTTGCAAATGTGTTTGGGGAACACCATTTTTAGGCCCTTGATAGGCCTGCTGCAGGATACTTGTCCGCGAGCACGTTTCGTGCATGAACGCGTTAACATGTGTATTTCATGTCAATTTTGCGTACGTTAGATCATGCATCCATACATGTGCGTTCCATGCGATATCTTCAAAATCTCTGGGGGCGATTGTAAAAAGGACTGCACAGTTCCATGTGAGTGTTTCCGGTGAAAATGAGGATGGCGGCAACTTTTCAAGAGCGTC